>NW_016690232.1:5116488-5281855 GCF_001604755.1 Lepidothrix coronata | reverse complement strand
GGTAAGAAAGAGAAAAAAGGGAGCTGGCTGTTTTTGAGAGGAGCATCCCAAGTTTGACGTGGTGCATATGGGAAGTTGCCTTTGATACTGAGCAGAAGTGCTCAGCGGTCCTACTTCTCTCTTGTTCCAGGGTGTGCATTAACATGCTGCTGGCCTGCTGCCTTCATGGGAGTCTTGGAGGAGGAAATGCATCAATCTACTGTGACCTGGATCCTGTGCTCTGGAGTTCAGGTGTGCTGCTCGTGTTGATTTTCTGCCGTGTCTCATTTTCCACAATGCTGTGCCCTGTGCCCTCTTCTGTATCTCACATTTATATAAAATACCAGCATATATATATGTGTTCCATTTTTCTGATGTGTGGTGGGCCCCTGGCCTATGTAAAGCTGGCATGGTAGAAGGGACATAGCAGTTAATCATAAGGAAAGTTCCATATCTGGAGAAGATTCAAGTACTGTCTTAAATCTTCGCACCCTGAGAAGAATGACATTTAAAATCCAGCATCCAGCCTTAAGCTCCTCACAGCTGCCTGTCAAGCATGGATGGGAGAAGGTGGGGTGGGTAGGTCTCACCACATCACCTGTCTCCCCACTACATGTTCCCTCATAAGTGGTTTTGAAGGGCACTTGGTTCATGCCAGGACTTCATGGTGTGCCCAGCTGTTGCTCTGCCTCTGAGCTGCTTTTGTATCTCCTCTGAGCTGTTCCTGCAGCTCCGAGCGTGCCACTATCACCAGCTTTTCCTGCCCCTCCTGGGTGACCTGAGAGCCTTCCTACCCCTCAAACAGGGGTGCTTTGGAGCATACAGAGTTTGACATGGTCTAAATAAAATTTGGAGGAGCAGTTGAATGCAGTGAGATGCTTTTTGTTTGCTAAACTCAGGAGGAACAACTGTCAAGAGGCAACAGGCTGTCCCCAGCTGGGGTTGCTGGAAATACTGGAAACTTCTGCCCAGAGCAAATTAGGCAAACACAATCCTCATGCCCTGGGGCTTCTTCTGGGTGTTGTGCCTGGATTATTGCCCTGGGAAATGGTGAGTGTGGCTGTTAAAGCTGGAAGGGGGATCTTGTTCCAGCTAGAATCAGTGCATCTGGCTGGGGAGAAACTCCTGGACACTGAGAACAGGGAACTGCTTCCCCTGAGCTGCCATGTTCCCTCTCCTGATTTAAAACCCAGTCAGCAGCTCAACAGAACTCTGTTTTTCCTTGCTGGATATCATGTTTTGCATCTTCACTACACTTAAGCCACAGGATTAATACTTCTGTACATGACTATAAACCTGATAGAGCCCCCACTGAAGCACCTGCCTTTCCAAGGAGCTTAAGTACTATTTTTTGAAAAGCACTCCAGTGATCTTTGGATTCCTGTGGAGCTCTTGAGTATGTGTGACCTGAGGCTTTGGTGGTAGGAATCCAATTCTGAAAAAGCCTGGAACTTGATCTATGGCTGTGTGAGATGCAGGAAGGCTATGGAGACACGGGAGAGATGATGGCTTGTTATCTAGAAGGGCTTCAACATTGGACCATATCCATGGGTGCCCCCGTGGTGGGTCCATCCATCCCATAGCAGACATGGTCACGGTCTCACCGGGCACTTTCCACCACAGGAAAGTGCAAATTCATGTTGAGCTAAGGTTAAATATAAGCGGTTTTGCTAGTTTGAAGAGCCCAAAATGTTGAAGTAAAAAGTGTTGATGCCGATGGGATCCATCCATCCAACACTTGTGGTGGCTCTGCTGTGTTCACACAGCTCCAGCTCTTGGCTTCAGGTCTGTAGTTCTGGTCTTGTTAGCACAGGATTTTCATACAACCATAGAATGGTTTGGCTTGGAAGGGACCTTAAAGCTCATCTAATCCAACCCCCTGCAACGGGCAGGGATACTTTCCACTAGATCAGGTTGCTCTAAGCCCCATTCACGCCTGACCTCGAATGTTTCCAGGGATGGAGCAGCCAGAGCTTCTCTGGGCCAACCTGTGCCTCACCACCCTTATTGTAAAAAAAAAAAGTCTTCCTTATATCTAATCAAAGTTGGTTTTTTTGGAGGGGGATAAGTGATGGAAACTTGCCTGCATTTCATGTCAGCCTTCCTTGGCATGTTAAAAATTATTTTTTTATTTGCTGTGACAGTGGGAGCTTAAATCAAATCTTAAATAGCCACAAAAGTGTATTAGTTGTGGAAGTCCCTGCTTCCTGGGGCTGGGAGGCAGTACCATGGCTGCTGGAAGGGACCACCACATATTGCCAAATGCACAGAAAAATAGGACCTGAGACAAAGTAAGACATTGAGGGAGCAAATCTGCTCTGAGCAGCAGGTCTGTGAGCCCTGTGAGTGCTGTCAGTGGCAGTGGAGCATCCTGTGGGCAGCGTTCCAGCTCCTGGCTCTGGTCCAGGTCTGCCTACTGGAGTAATGTGTTAGTTGGTGAAGGCAAATTGAGGCGTATCAAAACAGCTCACAAACTTGTATGTAGTTAAACTTTGTTTGGCTTTAGTTGAAAAATGGCCTTGAAGCCTGAATGTTTATTTTAAAGGAAATCTCTCAAGCCATGTTTCGGTATAACTTGGTTTCCTTGGTTTGCACTAAGGGGAGAGAGGAGAAATTACTTCAAAGCCAAATTCTGGTGGGTCTTGGTGCCCTGCTGCCAAAACTGGCTGGAGGGCTGACGCTCAGAAAGCAGAGTGACCTTTGCAGAGAGCCAGATGCTGCCTGTGAGCTGAGCTTGCCAGGGGAGAATAAATTACCAAATATACTGCTCTGGAGAGTGCGACGGAGCTTGCAAGGAGGCAGTGCCAGCACAAAAGCTGAGGGATGTGGGTGAGGATTTAGTGTCGTGATCACAGCCTTATGCACCAGCTACCTGAGGCTTGGCATGGCCTTTTGGGTGCTTCCTTTGCTTCGTTTTTCTTTCCTCCCTAAAAACGAGGGAGGGAGATGGCATCAGTGGAAGCTCCCTCTCTGCTGTGGGAGGCAGATGCTGCTCCAGCTGCACACCCAGCATGAGTGTCTAGAGCTGTGCTTCCAACCTCCTGGGCTTTGCCATCTCCTCTCCTCTCAGTCCCAATGTCCCCTGGGGGGACTCTGCGACAGAGTTAAGGCTAAGAATACCTTTTTCCTTTCTAATTTTATTTTTAGACCCAGCCCTGACGGTACAACATCAGAGCTGCTGCCGCTGCCCGAAGGCTGACTCAGACTGGGCTGATGCCCAGGTGAAAGAGCTCATGACTCCACTCCTGGTGTTTGTCTGCCATGGGGAATGATGTCACGGCCCTGGGCTCATCAGCAGGCTTGGGAGAGGACACCCCCTTCCCTAGCTGTGCATAGGGTACATCCCGGTGGGGACAGGCGCTCTGCAGTCCCTGTGTATCACTCATTCTGCACTAGGTGGGGGAAAATCACATTCCCTGAAGGCAGGGGTGGCCAAGGGCAGCAAGGATGCCTTGACTGCACCAAAACCAGCTTCTGTGGTGTCTCCACTCAGCTCAGACCCAGCACCGGCACCCCTGACCCCCTTGCTTGGGGCTGTAGGGTGGTCATGCTGATGGTGGGAGGGTGTCAGGACCTTGCTGCAGCATCTGTTCTATGCTCCTAAGTAAGGAGGCTGCCAAGGAGCATCCCCTGGAGGAAGGGGTGTGTGGGGGTGACTGGGGGGGCTGCTCAGTTTAAATCTTACCAAGCAGCTCCAAGACAGAGATGTCAAACCCAGTAGCCAAGCGTCCCCCCAACATGTGCCATCACACTGTCCCCTATGAGAAGACCTGCAAAGCTGCAGGACCTGGACAAGGCAGCCTGTTCTCTACAGGACTCCTCTCTGGATCAGAGAACCCCCTTTCTCTTCCTCCTCCAAGCCTTTAATCCTAAGGGCTGGTTTGACTCCCTTTTTTGTCAGGGATACCAGTAAATTTTTACCCATTTCTTACTGACTGGGTGTTTTATAAAAAAAGTTGTATCTCTCACTACTTGGACACCACAGTAATGGCTGTGAAAACCTTCTGTTAGTTTATCTGGGAAGCCCTGGACTGGAAACTGTACATTTGGGTTCAGCTCAAAGCTGGGCCCCAGTGAGACCCACGAGCTCCTTGGCTGTGACATACCTGATTTCTATTCCAAACTAAATGACCATGGATGCCAAGACTGGAGAGTCCAACTCTCCAATCCTTATTTAAACTAAGAATTAAGAAGAAACCATAACTTTGGGAAATGTATCTCGAGTTATGTTTCCTGGCTTTTTTTACCCCCTTGAAAGCAATAGAGCTTAATAGAAAATGGCTTTCTTGCAGGTTTTTGTGGATCACGCTCTATGAAAGGGCAGGAATAATTCTCCCTGCCATAAGAAAACCTGCATTCAGTGGTTAAAACCACTATTAGAAAGAGCATCCTGAGCTATTAAATCCTGCAGGTTTCAGGGTAACTCCATTGGCTGCATTGCTATTGCATCTTGTAGGATTTTCCCACAGGGTACATACAGTTTTTCAGGGAGCTTGAACCATGTATACCAACACTCAGGCATCTACAAAATCCAAAAGAACATAATTTCTTCTCCTATGTGATGGGGATTTTATCTCCCTTCAGCAGCAGGAGCTGGTCCCATTGCTGCAGACACTCCAGTGCCTCTGGGTCCCAGCACAGCACCTCACCCACCAGCCTTGCACCCAAGCACACAAACTTGCCCCTCCTGGGTTACCTCGAGCCTGGAGGGGCTTTGGCTGATGCCTGGAGGCTCTGAAGACAAAAGAATTGAGTGAAACGCAGGTGGCAGAGAGCAATAGCAGAGTTCAACCTTTACTCTGTGGGGTTTCCCTTAACTAGGAAGGGAAGTCCTGCTCCGAGTTTCTCTCTGGCAGCCAGCATCAGGTCAGCCTCACTTTTTCCCGCCCCCAGTTTTTGCTTTTGTTCTTTGTCTCTATCTTGCCATCCCTAAAGGGCAATCACAGCCACTCATGCACAGGCTGGGGGGAGCCCTCAGTGTGGACGAGATTGCTGCAGCACTCACAGGCCAGCTGAGCAGAGAGCTCTGTGGGAAAGCAGGCTCCAAACAGCTTAAATGCTTTATCCCAGGGCGGGTGGACAAGGCATTGATCCCTTCCAGCTCTCTGTCCCGGTACCTTCCCACGAACTACCATAGATTTTGCATATTTTTTTTCCTCTGCTCTGGCTTCTTTCATGTTTTTCTCCTATATCAGGCAGTGTAAGCAGCTCTATTTCAAAATAACCAGCAAATATCCCGATCCCCTGAAATCCTTGTGAAAACTCCTGGTGTTCCCTGTACTAGAGATAAGGGACATCTTCCCAAGCAGTATGTGAAAGCCAACTTATGGTTTCTCTTCGGGGCTCCATTGCCTTCCTTGATTTCTACTGCATGACAGCGCTCACAAAGCTCCCAACTTGTTATTTATCAGGGCTGGAGCCTCTGGTGATGACAAAAATCGGAGGTTTTTCTGCAAACTTCCCCAGGCAGCCACAGCTGGTTAGTCAGTAAGGGCTCTGTGCACGAGTTCATCCTGAAGTCGAGCAGAGCTTCTCTTCCAATTTCCCTTCCTATCCTTCACCCTCATCCTGTTTTTCCTCTGGGAGACCTGTTGTAGTGTATTTTTTTTTTTATTCCCCCTGTATCTAGGAGATTTTGATTTGGCAACCATCCAGGAGAGAAAGGACTTGCAATTGCTTTGTCCTTTGGTGAGGTGGGTTATTGTGACTTCATGGTTTGCTGTAGGGAAAGCAATTAAGAGGAAAAAGTCCCACCTGTGACTGAAAATGGACTTCTCGTTATAAAAACATCCCCGGGTTATCTCTGAGGCTGGTGCAATCTTCTGCATTCTTCCTTTTCCATTTTTTTCCCCACCTTTAGTATTTATTTTTTTTTAGCTCTTCTATTTATTTCCCAGGTCCTTTGCATTTGAAGGATACTTCTTCTCCCCTTCTGCTTGGACACCTGCAGATGGTACTTTGAACCCCTTAAACCCTGTGTGCTGGAAACGCTTGGATACTTCCAGAGGCAGAATCCAAAGGTTTTGGAGAGCTCTGGGGTAAATGAGCTGAGAGGTGGCTGGTGCAGATGGGTTGGGGACCAGCAGAGCCAGAGACACTTTATATTTATGGGGTGTCCCCACTGGTTGGGATCCCCTTGATAAGGAAAGATCATGCCAACAGGCTGTCAAAGTAAGGAGGTGCCACATATCCACAGGTGAACTGAAGAAATTCTAACAAATGGCAGGAAAAATTGAGGGGGGGAGGTCAGAAAAGGGATGAGAAATCACAGGGTGATTGTTTCTGTAAACACATGGCTGAGCGTTTGCAAATAAAAAGGCTGATGTGAAAAACCTTAGTACCTTTCTCAGACTAGGGCTTAAATAGCATTACAGGGATTTGGTGGGATGCACTTGTCCTGTAGGTGAGCAAGGGGCTGGGAACAGGCAACTTCACTGTGAACAGCTTAAAAGGGGTGAAACTGGTGGGACAGACCTCATGTGAGTTAGAAGGAGAAAGTAGGTGAATGTGAGGGACTCCTAAAACCCAGAGTACCTCCAGCTTGGTGGTAAATGGCATCTTAAACTCCACCATCAAGGGATACAGCAGGACAGGGCTGTTCAGTTCCCTGGGTGTGTTAGTGCAACACCTCCTTTCTAATGGTGATGAGAGCTACTGGAAAAGCTGTTCTTTTGGGCTTGATTTGGGCTAATAGAGCACAACTGGCTGAAAAGAGTGGAGGGTAATTTCAGGGAGTAAGTAATGAAATAGCAGAGCCCAGAATGCCACAAGAAAGGCAGTGAGAACAGCAGAGTAAGGATAATGGGCTGCAAAAATCTCAGGGAATCAGTAGGTAGCATCTCTAAGGAAGGTAATCCAAGGGCTTGAGGAGCGCAGGGGAGTTGGCAATTACTTCAAGTGACTGCATTAGGGGCACCACAACAACCCATCTGGATGCACAGGAAAAAGAGGAAGATGATACAGAGACCTCAGACACAAAAAAGAGCTGCAGAAAAGGGGACCTGATGCCAGAGACATGGAAACAGGGACAACAGAGCAGTGGCTGCACAGCTACGAGTTGGAGATGCAAAGGTGTGGAACAAGCTCCAGTGGGTTGTCCATTTTAAGGGTGGGCAAAACCCTTTTGTAAATGCATAGGAAGGAGGGGGGCTGAGGAAAGCCCTAGCATGTTGCTTAAATGAAGAAGGAAAACTAAGGGATTCACTGTGGAATTCACTTCAGCCTTTCCTTGCACCCTGCTGTTTAGGACAGGGTGATTAAACTGGGCAGGAGCCCAACTTGGACAGGGGAGAGAAGACCTTCCAGGGTATTTAGAGCAGTCAGGTGTGCTAGTGTTGGCAGGACCTGCTGAGAACCCCCTTGGGCGTACTTCCAGAGCTAAACCAACCTTGGAAGTGTTCAGGGATTTTCCAACGCTGCAGGAGCCCAGGACGGGCTGGGATCTGCAGCAGGGCAACCCCAAGAGTTAGAGGCCTCAAAACAGGGAGCAGTGCAAGATGTTATTAAGCAATCAGTCTGTAAGAACCTGAAGGATAATGAGGTTAGAATGTGACAACTGACATGGGTTTGTCAAGTGAAAGTCAAGTGAAATGAATGTAATTTTCTCCTCTGACAGGATAACTGGGCAGGTGGATGGGGAGCAGTGGTGGATGGGAAGGAGCTTGGCTGGTGGTGTGGGGCAAGCAGCCTCCGGAGGGTTACCTGCTCTGCAGAAAGGCTTGGGGACATTGGGCTGAGCCTCAGGGGGAGGTGAAGAGCTGATCCATCGCACAGGAGTTAAAACAAACACCTCAGCGCAGGATGCCATCAGCTGCTTTCTGAATTTCCCCCCTGTGGTAATGCCTGTATTGCTGCACCTTGATGTGCTCACTTGTGTGTGTGTCCCCATCCTGCAAGGACCAACCCTGCCCTTTCTAATTCCTCCTTCTGGTTCATCAGCCTGTCCCAACCACCATCATCTCTGCTGCAGTGGCTCCTCAGCCTTGTGGTGGGCTGCCCTCACCGGGGGCACGTGGCCATCACTAGCTGCTGCTCTCCCCCACCCCATCCCAGTCTCCTAGTTCAAGACTGAAGGGCAGCCCTGCCCTAAAAAGCAAACCTTTGCACGACTTGACCAGGTCATTTGTCACGGTGCTTTTTTTTTTGTCTCCTCTGCCCTGTAGCTCGTGCTGCAGCACAGGATCCTCTTCCACCTTGCATCTCCAGGGACTGCGGTCCTGCCGTGCTCATGGCACGGCTGCATTTGTCTTAAGGATTGACCCTTCAGTTATTATTAGCCTCATGGTCACCTCCAGCACCGCCTGTCATGATGAATCAGAAATAGAATCCTCTCTGCATCACAGTCCTCGTTAAACCGACCATCCCCTTCTACCTGCTGCAGTCTTCACCTCATTATAACTCCATTACCTTTAGCAACAACCCCATTACCATCCATTATCTTTCTTATCTCCTTTACAAGGCTGTTATTTGCACCTCCTCCTTTACAGCCATCCCCTCCTCAATTACGATTCCATTATCTTTATTACCACCCCATTACAGTCATAATTATTCCCATTACAATTTTGAGATCTGCATCTCCATCCAGACAAGTCGGTGTCTCCATAACCCCATCACCAGCCTCTCTTGCTCAGTGTTCCTCATTGCCTTCATCCACCTTCCCTGCACTCGTAACTATCTCCATACCAATGGTTCTATTCTAATTATTTTTCATTATGGTTTTATAGTCTTTTGCTGTTATTGCTTCCTTTATCAGCCGTTCTCCTCTCCCTGAAGTATCATAGTTGGAATGGGTACAGGGGTGGGAGCTGAGACTCAGGTCAGTGATATCATACTGATTTGCACCAGCCCTGAGCAGGTACTTACACCCCATCCCTGTCCTCCTTTGCAATTCCAGCACTTCATCTTCATTGCAGCCCTAATTACTGACGTTATCTTTCCGTTATCCTTCAGCTCATCTCCGTTGCAGCTTCCCTGGCTGGCATGATCACCTCCGCCAACCGGTGGTGCCCCTCCTCCTCCTCCCTCGGTGGAGGAGCATCCCCAACCCTTTGAGTTTTCCATACCTAGAGCTGGACAATGGCTCTAGGGACATTTTTTTTTCTTTTAAATGAAAAGAGTATCTGTGTGATATTAGTAGAAGCGGTTTTCTTTCAAAGACTTATAAATTCTTAAGGTGCAGCCCAGAGCACTGCATCCCAGAGGAGCTGTGGAGTTTCCTTCCCTGGGGATACTCAAAAGTCATCTGGAGATGTTATGAGTAATGTGCTCCAGGAGTCCCTGCTCGAGCTGGGAGTTGGACTAGCTGACCCCCAGTGCTCCCTCCTGACCTGAACCATCCTGTGATGCCCTTGGTGTTGCTCTCGCTGTAGTTCCAGCTGTGTGCCCACCCCAGGCTCTGCCAGACCTGCCTGCGCTGCCCCCACACCACTGTCATCTTCCATAAGCCACCCTGGGAACTCGGGGGCAGCCCTTGGAAGCTTTTTCATCAGCAGTAAGAGGAGAAAAAAAGGCTTCTTGGCTGGCACAGGGTGGGTTGTACCCTTTAAGGTGCCGTGGAGGAGTAGGGTACCGTGCTATCCCCTATATATACTCAGCTATCCCGTATATAGCCCTGGTGCAGCCGAGGACAAGTGCCCTGCCAGCGGGTCTGGTGCCCACACTCCTCCAGAGGACAGTGAGAGATTGGAGTGGTTACAGAGAGAGTCACAAAACTCCCCAAGGATGGGGAAACTGCCAGCTCTAGAGAGCTCGGGCTGCTTAGTTTATCACAAAGATTGAGAGGTGACTTCATGGCTTCCTATAAGAACTGTCAAGGCAGGGAAATACTTAAGAAGGTACTAAAGAGCCCTTTACGGCGGGGAAAGGCAGCGCGGGAGCGATGGCCGGGAGCTGAGGCAGGCAAATTTGGATGAGTGATGCACCGTGTGGGGTTTAAGTGAGAGCGATGCCCATCTCCAGGAGACTGCGAGGGGGGTGTGATATTTCTTACATTCCTAAACCTAGCAGAGGGGCCGGGCTGGTGGCAGCTTGCAGGTAATTAGCAGCTCTGGTGTAAGAGGGGATGTAGCTCGTGTCGGAACGCCCCCGGGTTATTTCCCACAATCGATAAGCTTCGTAAATAATGCATCCCCCAGGGGGAAAACCCGCTGCTGCCTTGCGCTTATCAGATTTTGTACTCGTTTGGCTTAGCAACGCCAAGAGGGAATAGGGCTCAGAGGGAAAAAGAGGCTATAAATGAGTACGGGGATGTGTGGGGTGGCCCCGGCACAGCCAGGGAGCTGTGCAGCCCCCGCCGAGATGCCACTGGGGAGCCCCGGGAGGGGAAAGCTAATTAAAAGCTAATGAAGGGGGGTGAGCTGCCATGCAGGGGCAGAAAACAGCTCCCAGCACCACACTGTGACCCCCCTGCAAAACTTGGGGGAGTTTTTCCTAATTCTGGCTTGGTTAAACGCTACCGAAGAAAGGGAGATGAAGCAGTTAGCATCTCTCTCCTATTATTTGTTTGCTTTGCTGCTTGCAAGGGCACCTGACAGAGCTGAGATTGGTGCAAACCACGGGGCAGTGCCCTCCCTGAGGGAGGGATAGCTGGCACTCTTGCTCTGCCACTCCCACAGGGATTTGGGGAGAGCGTTTAAACACTCACTGATGCCCTCTCCACATCTCGGAGAGGGCCTGGGGAAGGCTGAATGTAAGACAGGGTGGCAGGAAACTTAAGCCCTTTTGGGGTCAAGGAGAAGGATTTGACTGAAGAATTGAGAAGCAGCACCAGGATGGAAACCGGTGCTTTTGGGTTTAATCTGTAGCCACAAGTTTAATTCATCTTAAAAAGAATAGCCTGGGGTTGCCTGAGAGCAGAGGGAGAGCTGCTTGCCTGCCACGACCTGCCACCTGTACTCTGGGGTTTAAAGTAAATAAAAGCAAGGAGCTGGCAGGAAGCAGGCAGTGTGGTGGAAAACACCTTTGGGATTAAAACAGCCCCCTCAGTGGGTTCGTGCTGCCCAGGCTGCTCACTGCACAGCCGAAAGGTTTAGTAAATTAAAAGAAAACACAGGTTTCCTCGTTGTAAAACACAGAGTTACGAGGGGCAGTGGAGCACAGAGGTTCTTATGAGCTTCAAGGAGATGGAAATTTTTGGCCAGGTCAGTAAATAATCCCAGGGTTGAAGCGAGGTAGCACCGTTTTCCACAGAGCCCCTTATAAGGGGCTGATCCCGCTGCTTGGCAGCCCACACTCCCTATCAGTGGGTGATTTCCACCCTGCACGGACAACCTTGGACTGCAAATAATCCATCACCTCCTGGCTGGGACCCGGACCGGGCAGAATGGCTTTTATCACCCCCTCGTTGCAAACCAGTTGCAAAGGGGAGCTGGGGGTGCCGGTTCTCCAGGAGGGAGGTGCTGGGCTGTGCTTAGGAGCGAGCACGCTGCAAACTGCCGGGCTGAGAAGGGAGTGCCTTGGGGAGTCTTTAACTGCAGCTCAATTACATTAGTGATACACCAGCACACCAGCCGAGGGGATAATTTACTGTCTCCAGACAGATGCTTTTACTCCTTGCAACAAGACAAACCCAAAAGCCAGCACGGCCCCATGCAGGCGCCGCCCGCGCTGGGGACTCCCGGTCCCCAAGCATCTCCAACGGGTCAAGAGCTTCTGATCTTTCCTTGCAAAGCATCAGCCCCAGGGGCTTTGCTGATAAGTGTTTTTCCATGTGTGCCTGGCCCAGGATTACCCGTGTAAAGCCCTACCTGTAGGGGTAAATTAATATTTGCTCAGCTGCTCTGGAGGGGTTGGGTTTGCTCCCTGCTGCCCCGGGGAGGATGTTTTTTTGAGGTGGGATGGATGCTCGCCGGTCTCCACCAGCTGGAAAGCTTTGCTCTGGAGCTTGGCTGCTGGATCACTGAGTTGTTTCATGGTTTAAATTTCAAGTTTTGTGGGGCTGGCACCATCTCCTGGTCTAATTTTGCCCCTAAACCACCACAGCAAACCTCAGCAGCCGCTCCAGGGATTTAACCTTGCTCACCTCTGGGAGATGCTGAACTGGGAGCAGTGTTGCACTGCAAGGGCAAACAGGAGCCAGCACATCCCCATCAAGGTATGTCTCCACCTCCAAAAAAATTCCAGCTTTCCCAGGCTCATGTGGCTGGGGCTTGTTAAAGCTTTCCATCCCCCCCCAGGGCTGCTCTGGGAGCTGGAGCCCAGATGGTCTGAACAGATTACTGCAGCCTCCTGGGCTATCCATCCCGGGCACTTTGGCAGGCCTGAATTTCCTCCAAATGACAAAAATAAATAAAATCTCTCAGCATTAAATGCTGGGAAGCCCATGAAAAAGCTGTGTACACAATGAAAACAAATATATGGTTAAATAACCTCTCTAACAGTATTTCTATAAAATGCCTCTCTAAATAACGCCAAGTGAGAGGCTCACTCCATCCTGATTAACCTCAGTTGGGGAAGATTGTCTGCATCAAATCATTACCATCAGCCGATTAAAAATGAATTAAACTGAACGGAAAACAATTCCCCAAACGTCCCTTCTCCTTTCCAGTTCAGGGGCAAAATAAAAATGGCATTAAACCCTAAATGCTCCAGAGCAAACGCAGCACTGAAGTCACCCCAGCCTGAGGATGAAGCAGGTGATGGGGACCTGGGATAGGGTGGGATGGAATTGGATGGAGTGGGGTAGAGCGGGGAGGAATGGAATGCTTGGCTGTGGTCACCCCATGAAGAGGCACCAGGACCAGGTGTAAGGGTCATAAGGCATAAAGGGGATGCTGATAAGGATTGATTAAAACAATCCAAGCCATCCAGTCCCTTGCCACTTGAACAGACCCCTTTTTTTTGGACTCAGCTAAAGTGACTTTTTAACATCTCTCACTTATTTTCGTTTTATTTTCAGAAATCCCAGCAGACCCTTGGAGTCAATATATCCAAAGGAAAGTGTGAAGTCATGAATCTCATGTGTTGGCTGGATAAATCCATTCCAACAGGAACATGTTACAGCACTGAAAGCCAACAGGAGATGCTCTTTCACGGAGCAAAATCCCATCCCAGTGTATTTCCAGAGAAAACATTCCCAGCAGCATCACTGGTGAGCACTGAGGAGAGGGAGATAGTGGGCAAATCCTGTGTTTGGTACTCTGCACCAGCACCCTCTTTTCCAAATGGAGCAATCTCCGAGGGAAAGCCCCCAAGTAATGGAAAGGCCTCAGATATTCCTTCTTTGACTTATTTTTTAGTCATTCCCATTTTCTCAATAACTTTCTCAAAACCTGCATAGCAATTGTTGGGTCCCATCAGCATCCAGCAGGTGCTCTGAGGTCCTCTCCAACTTGGCATTGAACAAGAGTCATCCTAAGCTGGAACAAATAAGGAGAAAGATCCCAAAACTTTGGATGTGAGGGGGTGCATCCCCTGCACCCTGAAGTTGTGCTGGAGACACTGCTGCAGTGTCCCCATGGTCCCCTACAAGAGCCAGAGAGTTCTGGATCTCAGGACAGGCCTCCTGGCAAGATCCACATCCCCAACACTTCTTGGACACAAACCCACATGTTATGAAGGACAGTCTAATGACTAACTCTAATTCCTAAGAGGAGTATATCATCCAGATTATTTTACTTTTTGGCCTTCACTGAGTGTCTGTGACATAATAAAGAAGAATAATTGACAACCAGAGACCTGCCATCCTGACACTTTAATGACAGCCTATTTTGAGACACCAGAACTGCAACTCAGTGGTTCTAGAAGTTGTAAAAACTGCTGTAAAAACCAGTCTCTGTCCAAGCAGTTGTAAAAACTTGTCTCCAATAATGAGGGGGCACGACTGCTGCTGGGTTCCTTGGCATGTGGGTGTCCCTGGGATGAGGTGATTGTACCCCATCTCCACAGCACCTAACCCCATGGGATGCATGGGAACCCAGTGGCTGTTGGGGAGGACAAAGCAGCACCAGGGTGGGCTTTTTGTCCACCCCAGCCATGCTGTAAAGAGAGCATTTAATCCCCTTGCTAGTGACAGAGAGGGGAGTTAGCCAAGAGCAAAGCTGGGCACGGCGAGGGCTTGCTCCTCCGTGAGATGTCAAAAATGCCTCTGGAGAGGGGCAGAGCAAAAAGCACAAAATCTCCCTTATCCACAGCTTTCCAACACCAGGACATCCCAGCATCTTCCCCACAGTGCTGGCACCTTCAAACCTGCAGAAATCCCCCGCTCTTAGTGTTAACAGGAGCAGTGTGCATGCTGTGCATGCATGCATATATATTCTGGAGCACCCTTTCGGGGTGCAATGCAATTAGTAGCACAGCCCTGCCAGGGGCTCATTAAGGGCCAGGGAAGGCAGCATGGGGCTGCAGCCAGGAATTAGCACCGAGGTGCCACTCGCTTTGTTTCAAAGAGCTCTTTCGACTCGGGCCATAAAATTAATGTCTGAGCAGATAGCTGGGAAAATAAGAGGCTGTATAAAGCAACTTGGTGCTTGGCAGGGGAATTGAGATGAGTTGCATTTGGGAGACGCTGGGGTCTGATTGTATTTCTCTCCCCTCCGGAGCTGCTGAGTGCCCTGGCACAGCAGGTCCCACATTGTCATCCCTCCACCTCCGACCCCCAGCTCTCCCTGACCCTCAACTCCCCACTACTGCTCTCATTCTGCTTCTTATTAATCCACCTGGCTTTTGTCTCGGTTCCCCCATCCCTTGCACATTTGTCCAGCCCTCCAGCCACTCAGTCCTTGCTTTATTCTCTGTCTCTCGTGCCCAGCCTCTACCTTTTGCTCCTGGTTAGAGCCTTACCTATTTATATGCTTAACCTTTGCCTCTCTTTCCTCTGTCTCTTTAATCCACACATCGATCTCATTTATGGCCTCCATCACTCATTACCTGTGAGCTAATGCTGCCCCATCTCTGTGCCCTCTCTCCTAAGCCATCCTCAGCTCTGGCTCCTCCACACCCCAAGTCGTGGTGGCAGAAGACATTTTGGCACATGAGCATGAGGTGCAGGAACTCAGCATCCTCCCACCGAGGATGCTGTCCCTTCCCTGACACATTTTTTGCCCCATTTTGAGGGCTAGGCTTTGCCCTGTGCATGAGCATGAAGAAACCTGCAGTGGACAAACATGTGTGGGGTACCCAACCTCCTGCATCCCTTCACCTGTGGATGCTGGAGATCTGAGCACCCTGCAGAGGACAGTGGCTCTGGGGACAAAGCTCATTTCGGTGATGCTCTGAGGCTGGTACCCAGGGCAGCTTTCCCAAGCTTCCTGGCAGCTCAAATTCAAGCCTGGAGGATCATCAGCTAATGATCATCAGCTCAAAGCATTACCCCGTTGCTGCACCCCGCTGGCTGCTCTGGCACCCCAGCTCCATGCCTTTCCTTGCCCTCCCACCCCATCACTGCATCCCATAAAGTTCCCTCATGGAGTCCAGCCTGTAATTTTTCCGCCTCCTCTCCCTCCCCAGGTGGTGGGAATTTTCCTCTTGCTGATTCACGCCTCCGTCGCGTCACACTTTTTTTTAGCGCTGACGCTGCTGCGCTCATCCCGGGGAGAGGCTGAAACCCCAAGCTGCTGCCTCGGGGACTGGCCCTCTGCCAGCCACGTGCTGCCAACTCAGCCAAAAACCTGCACCTGTGCTGAGCAAACCCAAACCTCTCCCACTGCCGGGGTCAAACAAGGGAAATTTCAGGGGTTCATTTTCTCCCCGCTGCCCCAATCCCAACCCCGTGCTCCCAGCTGAGTCCCCGTGCTGGGAATGGCACACCTCCAGCTCCGAAACAAAAGCTTTTTTTAGTGTAAAAATCCTCTGGCTCTTCTATCTGAGCCATTAAAGTGGCATGAAAAGGTGGAGGGCCCATGGTGCATCCCTGGTGGGCTGGAGCATTTGCAGCCCTGGAAGAGTTTTGGGAAAGACAAGCATCCAGATCCCTCTGCAGGCACCTTTTTGGGGGGTCCAACAGCTGGATTGGGTGTACACCTCTGCTGATTTCTCCTTGAGAGAGTAATTGCTGGGGATTTCCCCCTTCCCTCTGTTTGTTCCCACCTCCCTCCATCCATCCATGCTCCAGATAGATCCATCTCCTATGGAGGGGTCTCTTGCCCAGCAGGACCAGCATCCCATACCACAGCAGGCACTTTCAATGAGCTTTTCCATTTATTTTCTATCCTGGGAGCTGTCTTTTATTTTTTGCTCCTGAAAAGGCTCAGGAAGCATCCTCCCACACAAGCCCCCTCCTTCCCAAAACCCCACGAATTTCAGCATCCCTGCCAACCCCTTGCCTGGCAGTAATCCTGCTTCTCACCAGCGGGGTATAGCAGGACCACGCAATGCCTGGGAATTCCAAGCAATCCAAGAAATTCCCACTCAGCAAAGGGATGCAATGGCCCTTGTGAACAGCTCAGGAGTGTCGCTGCCTGCCCAGCTCCAGCAAGGTCCCTGAGGGATGTTTCTCCAAATCCTGCATCATGGAGGAATGACTGCTGGGCACCTGGTTCCTCACAGGATGGGGATGACGGAGTAGCCTGCGGGCAAGCTCCCACTCCCGGATAGGGAAGGTGGGATGCATCCCATTCCTGCCTTGCCCTGGGATGGTGACAGTGGCACATCCCTGCAGCCAAAGCCCCTGGTTCAGTGCCTGTGCTTCAGCTTCCCTAAGCAAGATGAGGAATAAACTGAATAAGGAATTCCTTAAATAGACCTTAAATTAAATTCTTCATTTTGGAATTTCTCCTTCCTGGCTGGGGGGGCTCCGAGACGCACCCACACAATCAGGGCACCCTCGTGGGGTGAAATGAGTCTGGAAGGTCTCAGCCACACTGGGGTGCTCCTGGTGGCAAATGCTGCCTGTCCCCTGCCTGCACACTCCACCCGGGATGGGAAAATCCCACTGAGCTGCCCTGGGGCCAGCACAGCTCTGTGTCCCCCGTGGCCATCCCGGAGGATGTCTTCCCTCTCTCCTGTCATCCCGGTGAGTCCAGAGGATAATTAGCGAGTAACAAGCCCTACAGTCACAAAGTCAGGGTGGCTTTAGCTCTGCCGTGGTGCAAATTACAGGGAAATGGGGATTTTGGCATTCAGCTGCATCACCATCATTAGGCATAATCGCAAATTGCCCCTAACAGGGCTGAGGCTTCGGGCTGCAGGGAGGAAGGCTGGGGAATGCGAATACAGGAATTAGTGGGTAATTGCCAAGTAAGGAGGGGTGAACGCTGCTGGCCGGTGATGCAGCAGTCATGGGAGTGGGACACCATGGGGCATTTTTGATATCAAATACACCACAAATACATCATAAATGGAAGATTTTGGGTTGTTTCCCCCCTTCTTTGCATTAAAACATTTATTTCCGAGTGACCAGGAGGAAAAAAGGAAAGGAAGAGAAGGGTGGTGCCCACAAGCAGTTCACAGTGCCTCTGCCAGGCTGAGCCCAGGGCTGGGGCAGCCACAGCTCCCAGAGCAAAGGGCCGAGAGCTTTGCCCTCTGCAAAGAGGTGCAGCAAGGCCAGAAGACCCCTTGGGGTGTCGCTTGTTCCATCACCCACAGAGCCCTAGGGAGCCCCCCAGCTCAGAATGGAGCCCAAGCCAGCACTGAACTGCACTGATGCCTCTGATCTCATTTGGAGTGAGGGCTTTAATCAAGGTCAGGTGATGAGGAATGAGTTGCTGTAGCTATCTTGAGGATTTGGGAAGAAAATACCCCCAAAAGGCTGTTTTTTCACCCCAATTTGTTTTTTTTTTAGCTTAATAACGATGGCTGGTGTTCCCTCCTGAGCCTGCTCTGTTAGGGTCCATAGCATCCCAGACATCCCACCCTCAGATGCAGGACTTATCCCTGGATGGCTGACAGAGTCTGGGCACAGCCACGTCAGCGGCTTAGTGGGATTTGAGAGAGGATTAGACACCAAAGGGGATAACAAGAGAGGATAAAAGCTTAGAGGGGATAAAAGACCCCAGCACATTGGGGTGAGAGGCAAATACTAATTGCCTGGGGTCAGGAAGGCAGATTCCCTCCGGGAGGGTGCTTTATGGCTGTAGGCGGGACGCTGCTGGGGCCGGGCACACAGAAAAGCTGGGGTGGTCGCAGCCCTTCCCTGGAAAGAAATCTGAGATTTTTCCCCATTTTAGGCAGACAGGTGTGGAGGTTCATGTGCAAAAAGTACTCAAAATGGAAAAGAAGTCTGAAGAAAGCATCTCCAGCTTGGCATTGGCTAGTGGACCAATTGGTACCCCGGAGATTTAGATCTGTTCTAATTCCCTTGGTGTCCTGTTTAATATGACCCCAGCATTGGTACTGAGCAGGTAATGATGAATCCCACTGGTTTCTGCAGCAAGGCATTCCCCAAATACACTTATTTTAGGAGGAAGGGAGCCCATACTGGAGTGAATCTCATCAGCTCCTCCGTGCCATCTCCGCAGGTCCCACGCACACATCTTCCCTGGCAGCAGCAGGAGCAGCCCAGACACAAGTAGAGGGATGTGCTGCCTGCCCAAGCTCTCTCTGCCTCCAGGAGCCAATTTAGGGTCCCTCCCTCCTTGTCCCAGCCGAGAGAGGACTGCCCCACTGGCTGGATGGAGTGGACTATGTGCCTGAATTCAAGGAGAGGTCTGTCTGCACTGGGCACAGTGGAACCCAAACTCCTGGAGGCTTGGAAATAAACCCCTCTGGTGCCAACCCACTGTGCTCAGCGGCCTCATGTCAGGCAGTGGCTTGTTCAAAGGCCATCAGGGACAGGCTGCCATGGGCCGTTTGCCACAGCACAGGAGAGGGGTGTGTGCCAGCACCATCTGTGCGTGGTTCAGGGGGTCCCTTCTACCCCACTGGTGGTGTGGGTGGGATCCTTCCCTGGGATGGTGACTCTTGGAGGTTCACAGAAGACTGGGTGGCTTCAAATCAGCGCTGTGGGGTGAGGACCAGCTCTGGGGAAGGAGGGCAGGTTCTCCTCTGCTCTGCAACATGGTCCCTGACTGCACATGGTGGTGGCGTCACCACCCTGCCTCAAATCCCAGTGAATGAGGGAGAAGAGCATGTCCCTGGTGCTGGGCCAGGGTTTGCAAATGCAAGGATCCTCATCCATGGGCTGCTGAACTGTCTCCTCAATTCCCCCTGAACCCAGGCTGCACAGGCCCTGGGTATGAGTGATCCTGCCAGTGGCACCACACAGACGTGTGGGATGCAGTGACGGCACACATGTTCCCCCCTCCATCCTCCCATGGAAACCCGGGATAATGCCTTATTCTTCTCTGTGGCACAACCAGCTCCATCTCTGCTCTACTTTACCCAGCCTGGGGCAGAGGGGAAGAGGTCCTCTCCCAGCTCCCAAGTGATGCTCATCACAATCCTCATCCTGCTGCTTGCACAGGACCCACGTGCACAAGGCCTGGGCGATGTTAGAAATCAGTTTTTCCCAGCTGGATCTTGCTCTGCCCTTGTGGGGTCCCATATGAGGATTTCTCCTCTAGATAAGCTGTGATACAAAGGAGATGTGCAAGGGCAGGACTGAAAGACAGCACTGCTCCTACCTGAGAGCTGAAACATGGACTGAGGCTGAGATACAGATAAGTGAGAGATCACCTGGGATTTAACAGGCAGTTTTAAGACCAGATGTAAAACCCAAGCCCTCGCTATTTAGAGTCATTAAATGTCCCCTGGTTCATTCTGCAAAGGGTAGGCACATTAACCTGCTGGCCTGGCCACCCTCTGCTAACCACATCCTCATCACACCAATTCCCCTGACATTTGAAACTGCTCTTTTTTTCTAAACCTGCTGCCTACTCTCATTCCCAACCCAACATTCTGAGGCTGGGCATTTGCTTCTTGTCATTCCTGAGGATCTTATAGCATAAATGATGCTACGGAGGAAGAAGAAAAGATCTGTTATCAAAGCATCAGGGATAAGCACATCGCCATCATGAAGAGAGTAATTTCTGCTCCAATTAATACCCTAAAACTGCAGGGAGAAGCCCTCCCTTGGGAATGAGGGGCAGGGCAGAGCATCACCCCTGCCAGGGCTAACGCTGCCTGTTCTGCCTTTGCCACCTCTCCTGCCAGCTCCCATTTCCATGGAAACCTGCCCTCCTCGCTCCTTCCCCTGCCTGCACTCCTGCTGATTTAAGGAAACCAACTTTCTGCTCCCTGAGGAGTTGCCTGGATGGGCTGGAGACATGACACTGGGGCAGGCAGTGATGTCCCCCTGCCCACCTGGAGACATCCCAGCAGGACAGGCAGTGATGTCCCCCTGCCCACCAGTGCCTGGCAAAAGGCAAAGCCTGGCAAAGCTCAGGGTGGGTGCGTGCCCCTGTTCCTGCTTTCTTCAACAGGGAGGGCAGGACCCCTCCTTATCTCACCCCCTTTCATCTGCTCCTGGTTCTTTCCATGTCTGTCTCTCCTCTCCCAACCCTCCTTATCTGTTCTCCCCCTGGCCCCCTCCCCTGTCCCTCTCCCCAGCTTTGTTTACATCAGTAAAACGCTTGTCCGGGTCAAACACAGTTTCCTGATAAACACATTTCCATTGATTGCTGGAAAGAAAAAATCCTACAGAGCAGTGGATTCTTTGCTCTAAAAATCAATAGCACCTCCAAAATCCCTCTTATTCCCTACCACAGCCCTCCATCCTGGTGAGGAGAATGTTTTCTGGGGACTCTCTCAGGGTGGAGACAGCATGAAACCCCTCCTGGATGTAAGATGTGACACCTGAAGCAGATACAAGGCATAAGGCACCTATAAATCCACCTGTCCTTTTCCATGCTGCACCCATGGGTGACAATCCCCCTCCAGCTGCTTCCCCAGGCAAGTGCCTCAGTGCACTTGCAATTGGGATCCATTGCATCCTGCTTCTGCTCCCTGGGCCTGTCCAAGAATTCCCATTTCAGGCTGGAAGTCCAGGGTGCTTGGAGGCTGCCAGAGCCCCGTGGATGGGGCCAGCAGGTAAGGTGGTGCTGAGTGATGGCTGGAGTCCCACAGGCCACTAAAGCCCCTGCGATGGGGAAGCTCCTGTGTCGCTGCAGTGAGTGATTTCACTGTAAAGCCACAGTCGATAGAAAGAGAAATTTGAAGGGATTAAGCTTTTTTGCCACTGCCACAAATATGATGCTCCCCCACCGTGGTATCCTCTCCTGGAACGCATCAGGGTAGGTGGATACACACCGAGACCTCCCAGGTACCTGCAGGGTTCACTCAAGAAGCTTTTTTTGGACTAAAAATGCTGAAATATATGTAATTTACTGTGCAAAACGATGCTTTGCCCACCCATCCAGTCAGTGGTTCACCTCCTCTATGGCAAAACACACACAGAGTGATGCTGGGAAGCATCCCTGCCCAGTGAGCCTTGCCATTTGGTGTGGGGAGAAAACAAATTCAATTATAATAATAAATAATTAATGATACATAATTAACAAAGACATAAAAATGACAAATAATAATCTGGGCTAGGAAGAAACAAGCCCAAGTGCTCCATAGGGCCCTTATAAACTACCAGAGCCCTGACCCAAGGGAGCCAGCAGAGCGCTGTGTGACCGAGCATAAGGAGCCGTAATGAATTCAGAGTTTCCGCCAGGCTTTAATAAACTCATTCTGCAGAGGCTGTTAAGGGAACTAAGATGAGAGGTGAAAGTTTGTTATGGATCAGAAACAGTCTAGAAGACAGAGGAAGAGATAAAAGAGCTGAGGGGTGATGAAGGCATCCAATGGAGTGGGGAGCCTGGGGCATCTCTGGTGGGGCACTGGCCCAGAGTGGGGCCATGGGAGGTCTGCAGGAAGATGCTGCAGGCCCATCCTCAGGGGCTGGGTTGATTTTAAAGCAGAAGCTAAACCTCATTCTTCCCCAGTGCTGTGGGTATTCATTCAAAACCAGCGCTGCCTTCGCTGCTGAGGATGCTGATGGTATCTCCCCCCCCCCCCCCGACAGCATCCAGCCTGCACATCAACAGCGCAGCCCTTAACCCCCCCAAAAAGGCTGGCTTCACCCAACTCAGCCTTACTGGTGCTTACAAGCATCCTGTTGCTGGCCAGAGCCTGAATACCACAGCTCCATCATGGATTTTCACCCAGCTCCATCCTGATTTTCAACCCACCCTGGCTCAGGGGGTGCTTGGGGCTGACATGGGGACACCCCTGCCTCTCCTTGGGGTGTCAGCTTTGTGTTTACCCCTTCCTTGCTGAGAGAGCGAGGATGACCTTTCCCAAAGGCAAAACAAGCCTCTGGGGTATCCAGGAGTTGCAGGAATTGCATGGAGGAGAGGTGGGGAGGTTACACCCCACCAGCCCCCCCAGTCCCTCTTGGCTTCATGCCTCCCAGCCTCCGGTGTGAGAGCTGCAACCCCTCCAGTGCCTCCCAAACCCTGCCCTGCTGGGATGGATTTTTTAAATTGGATTGTGACAAACATTTAATACCTAATAGAGCTCACACCGGCACAGTTAATTAAGAAGGTGACTAATCCAATTCACTCGTGGGAGCGCAGGGAGTGAGGAGCAGGAGGGAGGGAGTCTGAGTGCCTGCTGGAAGGGAGCAGGGGAGGGAGCAGGGGATGGGGAAAAATGAGCTCAGCTGATATCACCCTTCATTTCATTTTGTGTGTGTGCACAAACGATGAGGGAGGACTTTCCTTCCCTGTTGCAAGCTCTGGAGCTGCTGAGTAAATGCTGAGTTGTCCCAGGATCCATGTGAGCTTCACAGGGGTACCAGCCCAGGGGAGGGTAGAAATTCATGGCATGTTGGATACTGGCAGCTGGAGGTTCCTTGAGGCTCAGCTGTAGGGATGCCCACAGCCCAAATCTTGGTTTTGTTTTAAAACACCCTCCAGGGTTTTTTCCAGCTCTGAATGAGATGCTGTGACCCCAACACTGCAGAGCATCCCCCCACTCCACACAGGACCCCGCTGTGGGACTGGTCCCAGGCACGTCAGGCTGGCAGAGCCAGCTGTACCAACATCTGTATGCCACTCACTCCCCGTCCCCCCGGAGTCGATAAATAAAACAAGTGGAGTTATTTTGGCCCTGGGGACAGGGCTGTCTCCCAGAGCACAGAGCGGCTCTTTCTCCGTCTCTCTGTGGCGCCCGAGTTCATTGTTATTCCCCGGTGGAGAACAGGACGTGGATTGAGCCGAGGTCCCCATCTGCGGCGGGCAGCCGGAGAGAGACTCTCTTCATATTAGCGCCTGAGGGCATCAATAGCGCCTTTAAATGAAGCCCCAGGGAGAAACAAAAGGTCGGAGTGGGGAAGAGCGTGTGGGCGAAGCCGAAGAGGGATGGGGGAGACAGGGACGGAGCCGGGGGAGGAGAGGAGGCAGGATGAGCTGGAGAGGAGGGCAAGGGGGGAAAGCAGAAATGAAGCAGCTCTGTCTAAACCATTTTTTCTACTGAAAACTGGGCAGCTGGAGGACCTTGGGATGCAGGCGGCAGTGCCGTGAGCGCCGGGTTCCAGGGATGCTGGAGCACCGCCCGCTTCCAGCTCAGCCATTGCCCAGCGCCACTCACCCGGCAGGGGAGAGTCCTGCACGTTAATCGGTGTCCCGCTGCAATTAGGGCTCATGAAGCAAGGCCAGCGAAAGGGGATGCTGCCTTAATAACATGACAAGCAGGTGGGTTAAAATCGGGGAGATTAAAAACCCCAAAACGACCCGAAGGAAAACCAACCAACCCGCTGGCCAGGAATGCTGCCAGGCTGGATCCAGCAGCATCCATGGGCACCCTCTGGAACCCCATCGCTCATCCCAGGGTGCACGTCAGGCAGGTGTGGGGAAGAGGAAGTGACAGCGTGGAGTAATTAATGAGGAATTACACGACCGGTTCATCCCTCCCGCGGCCAGAAGAGTCCCCAGGGTGCTCCCACATCGTCCCCCTTGCAGGAAATAATTACTTAAGTTGAAATTATTTACCAAATGAGGCAATTCACGGCGTGCTATCTCCCAGCCGTTTGCCTGGTTTACATTGTTACCACTGCTACATAATAAATTAACTGTGTAATTAAAGACAACTTTAATGCTGATGCTTTGCAAAGGGATTTTCTTTTAAGTCTCTGTGCAAGAAGAAGCAACATAGGCGTGACATGAGGGGCCCTGGCCACGGGCAGGGACAGGCAGAGCCAGGCAGGACCAGGCAGGGCACTGATCCCCCACAACAAACATCATGTCCCGTTAGTGCCAGCGTGTCCCCTTGGGGAGCCCCTCGTTTCCCCAAGGGATAAGGCCCAGATCGAAGCAAATCAATCTGTGTTTTAATTACCAGCTGCACTCTCTCCATGGGGAAGCTGAGCCGTCTGCAGTGGGAGCGGCCGAAATTGCCTCCGGTGGAGCTCCCTGCTTGTCCCCATGTTATTTAGCAGGGACATGGATGTGCTCCATCAACAGGAGTTATTCCCTTCTCTGGTGCTCAGCCAGGCAAGGCTGCAAAACCTCGTGGGGATTAGAGGTCTCATCCACCCCAAAAAAATATGGAAACCAAACAATGCACTTTAGGAATCCTCATTTTCAGCGATTTCTGCTGACTAACATGATTTCAGCCAAAAGGAAGGAAGCCATCAGAGAAACTGCTCAAGAGCTTATCCAGGAAACATTTCCCTTTTGGAGATGATGATCTAGGAACACAATGGAGGGCTCTGAGCTCCAAGGGTGGACTCCATGAGGGGCTGTGTGACTCAGGCTTTGCTCCTCCTGCAGCTCATCCATCCTGCACCCACCACGCGGCTCCAGCACGATGCTGGCAGGGCTTGGTGCAGGCAGAGCTCAGGGTCACTTTCCCTGCTTGCCATGAGCTGGAAAGCCAAAGCCCAGCCTTTCCCATGCTGGCTGTTGGTGGGGGCAGCCGTCCCCCAGCGCCTGCCTCCTGCCTCTGGCAGCCCAGCATGGCCCAAACGCATCAGTATCGACTCAGCAATCAATTTTTAAATCCCAGGCAGCCAGGCCAAGGAAGAGTAATTACACCAGCCAGCCATGTGCTCCAGCTAATGCAAACGGAGCAGCTTTCCCCTGGGACGTTGCCACATTTCCCATGGTGCCAGGCAGGCAGGGCAAGGCTGTTTTCCTTCCTCTGGGGAGGATATTTGCACTTCTGAGGCAGAGCCAGCACCCACTGGAGCATCTCTGGTCCCCAGGCACCTCTCCAGCCCTCTCCCCAGCCTGCAGCCTTGCATGATCTTAGGTGGGATCTTCTTCCCCAATGAGTGAGATGAAGAGGAGGGAACTGCCCTGGGGATGAAGGACAGAGAGCTGAAATAATTTCTCCCTCCTGTGATGCTTCTCGTGAGTGGAGGAGAAGGAGAGACACAACCCCTCACCTCCACCAGACCTCCCTCCTGGAGAACAGCCATTACCAAACGACATTCCTACACTTATAGAAGCTGCAAGCACTTCATTTTCACCACATGCTAGTAGGAGGCTACTAGCATTGTGTGGTGACTTGCTAGGGAGGACAAGTGCTGGGGCTCTGCCCACCCTGGGCAAAGAGGTGGTGAGCAGAAATGCCTTCCAAAACCCCCTTTATTTAGGAAAAAGATCCTAGAGGGGAGGAGAGAGGGGTGGGAGATGGTAGCTGGGGCGGGTTCTAGAATGTCCCAGGTCAAGCTGCCCCCAAAAACAACTCAAAAGAAAAATGTTCAGATGAAGGTCTCTGTTCACCAGACCTCTTGGAGACAGAGACTTCAGCGAGCCCATACCACCTCTGCTGTCCTTTTGCTGGGAGTTCTGGGGGGACCCAGGCCTCTTCCTAGCCCCCAGACACCCCAGGGAGTGGGGGGAGAGAATTCAGTGTCCCTGGGATTTATATCCCACCAGCAAATCTGGCAGCAACCAGCCACGGGGTACCAAACCCCAGACCCCTGGGGAGGAGGAGAGGGGACGTGTGACATCCCACAGCCGTGACACCTCCACCTGCCCCATCTTTTCCAAAACTCTGCCATCTCGGATGCTTACATGCCAGCAGGATGTAATAAGCTGTGGTGGCTTGTTAAAAGCTGAAGGCAGCTGGTGGAAGCTGGGAGACAGGCAAGGCAGCTGCCGGCTTCGCTGCCTGCTCCTTGCCAGGACTCCTGCCCTGCAGATGTTTTACTAGGAGGAAATTATGGAAATACCAGGTTTTGACATTGCAAAGCATCAAGGAAAACAGAGGGGGTGATAAAAAAAAAAAAAAAAGAAAAACCAAACAATTACCTGGGACTCATCAAGGAGCTGCAGGGAGAAATTGTGATGGGTAATTATAAAGGGAAAATAAAATCAAGCTCCGAGATGAAGACGACAAGCTGGGGGAAATAGGAAGGTGCAGGAGGAGAGGGGCTCCTAGCTCCCCATGGCAGCCTGTGGATGGGAGGCTTGGTGCTGGGATTTTGGCAAGGAAGGATGTTCCTATGAATATTGATTCACTTGGAAAACTCCCTAAGCAGATACGGAGGCCAAGTGATGATTGGGAATGGGATGTCTCAACAGGCCAGCTGCCAGCTCCAGCTGCCCATCCCTGGGCTGGATCAGTCCAACTACTGCAAACTTTGGGACTATTTCAGGGAATACTATCATCAGTTAGTCAGCACAGGGATGCTGCTGCTGTAGTGGGAAGGGGCTTACTCACCCTGACTCCCTCCTTTGCCCAGGAGATAGTGGAGAGATGGAGGAGGGAGGCCCTTTCAAACCCCATGGAACCCAGCTGAGGCAGCTCCCCTTGGGGCTGTGGGAGCAGAGGCAGCCCATGGGAAAAATCTTTAGCTAAAGGTCAGCTGAAATGGTGCTGGACATCCCAGGATTCATTTCAGGCACTTCAGTAAAGGAGGCTGGACCTGCATTGTGAGATGTGAGACAGTGCTGAGGGTAAAATCCCTTCCAGACCAAGAGATAGGCACCTGCCAAACCTGACCCATGTTTTCTATTTTATTTTTTAATTTCCTATCCCTATCCTCTCTGATTTTCTTATTTCTCTCACAGTGAAGGTGGGTTATGGAAGACCAGGAACTAACCATGGTGTTGAACAGGTCCTGAGCTTTAAGCACTTAATGCCATCAAATTTAGCAGCCACCTCCCAGTAACTCCAGCCAGCAAACTGGGCTTATAAAGCAGTACTCAAGAGCTGGGAGGATCCAAGCAGTCCCAGGCTTTACCCTTGCTGGGATTTTGACCCTGGCTGTAGGATGCTGCTCCCCTGGCTGGGACAACCTTAGGGATGGAAGCAGCATCTAACGACACTGACATTTTGTTTCTCATTACAGGCACAATTAAAAGGAGCCAGGATTACAGGCGCCAGCCACTGTCGTGTCCCTGTCCCTCAGCTGCCTCACGCTGCCTTTATCTCTTCTGCCCGGGCAGTTCCATCGATGAATCGACTTCTTCCCCCGCCTAATTTATGGCTCCTTTATGTTTGTTTATATAATATGGTTAAACATCTACTTTACACCCTGCATGCTTGTACTTGCTAATTAGCATTTTTCTCAGCATTTGCTACGGGCTCTGACAAGATGAACAGGAGCAGGGAGAGGGCTGGGAGCCCCACAGACACCCTGCACCACCCCAGCCCAGCAGGTTCGGTGCCTGGTACTCTCCAAGAGCTGTGGATGAAGCTGTTGGCAGTCAGAGCTGAAGCTGTGTCAGAGAAGGGGTCCTCCAGGATTTGTTTCTGCTTCTGAACACAGTTCTTGAGCTGGTTTAGGGAGACTGGGGAGCGTGGAGCATCACAATCTGGGAAATAGTATGAGATCCACGTGTTCCCCCATGGGTGCTGCTGCCCCATGGTGATGAACCATCCCTGCAGCCTCACCTTTCTGATGCTCAAAGCCACGTGATGAGTCCCTCTGAGCAGGTTTGGGGTGCAAGGCAGAGTAGAGAGTTCTCCAGGGGTCTGGCTTGAGACCCTTGTACCACACAAACAGCCTCACAGACATGGGGAGCCCAGCCTTTCCCTGCCTGAAAAGCCACCTCACTCACCAGGAGCTGAGCCCAGAGAAAACCCCAACCTCAGCCCAAAAACAGACCTTCTCTTCATCTTGGTTTGCCAGAATTTATAGTCACATCCCTTCCCAGCACCAGCACAATGAGCCCGAGCAACCAGCACTGTTTATTCCAGTCCAGGCAGTATGGATCTCCATATGGACCCATACCACCCCGGGGCTCAGCTCTACCCTGTGGCCCCACTAAAAGCCCCAGCTCCTGAGGAGTCACCAGTTCTTGCTGCTCAGGTGCCCGAGGGAAGGACCTGCCCCTCCTGGCAGGCTGGAGGGGCTGGCCGTGCTCTGTGGCTCCTCTCTCCCACCGAGCCTCCCATCCCGGGGGTCGGTACCCCATCACTGTGACCACAGACCCGAGAGTCAAATAAAGAGCCGGGCTCACGCTCCACAAAAAATGCAGGAAAATCTCTGACCCCTCTGCCTGCCCGTCCAGCCTCCTCCTCCTCTTGCCTGTTCCCCGCACCGCAGTTTCCCTGCCGGCAGACGTGTCCCACGGGGGTGCGAGAAGCTGGGATGCAGCCAGCAGAAGGCAATCCCCAAATCTGACCCTTCCTTGAGACCCTAGTGCCATCGCAGGAGGGGATGTCTGGTCTCAGCTGCCCGGCCGATACACAGGCAGGAGCTTACAGCGGCGAGGCGCTCCCCATTTCCAGCCAGGAGTGCAGGATACAGGGATGCTTCTTCCCCCCCGGGCTCCGCAGCCCCTCGCGAACCCCTCGCCTCTCCCCCGCCGCTGGGCTCAGCCTTCTCCTCCTCTCCGGATAGCTGGATTCTGCCAGAAGCCATAACAGGTAACCGCTAATGAAGCACGCCTAATTAATGTGTTCCTCGGACACACCCTCGCCGTCCCTTCCTCCAGATGCTCGGCCACCTCTCTCCGTCAGCGGTGACCTCGCCAAGCGAGCGCTCCGCTCCCCGGCTTTAAAAGTCGCAGCTCAGCGCAGGCTCGGGGAGCATCTTTCAGCCCAAAGCTCTCCGACGGCCCCTTCCAGGGGTCAGCTCTCCTGCAGAAGGGCACCGTCGCTGCTTGAGCAGGCAGGAGAGGAGGCAAAAACCGCGTTCAAACTTTGGTGAATTGAAGCAGAAAGCCGGAGATAAGGCTCAGCAGAGCCTGGGTGGGCTTCGCGTCCGCCAGCAGCATCCACGGGCAGGCGGCAGCCGGTGCGGGAGGGAGGGAAAGGATGCTCAGGCTTGTTCCCGGCGCCCGGAGTTGGGGATGCTGGTGTTCCCTGCGGGGAGTGGGAGTCGTGGGCAGGAGAAGGGAGGGAGCGGGGTGCAAAGGAGCGAGGGAACCTGGGCTTGACGGGGAGAGGGTGCGAATGAGCCCCCCCAGCGCTGCCTGCGAGGATGCAGCAAGGAGCCTCCTCCCTCCACGAACTGTCTCCGTATGACGCAGGTGCCAAGAGCCAAATTTCTTCAATCTCATTCCAGCCACAAAAGGAACTTGCAGAAAGTGCGGGCAGCCTTCACCACCCCCCTCAAAAAATAACCAACCCACCCCCCCTCCCTCGCACAGCCGCCCGCGGCCGGGCCGGGCAGACGCCGCACCGCGGCGGGGGATCCGCGGGTCCCTTCCCAGCGCCGTTTCCCTCCGCGCCCAACTCCTGCCCGGCAGCGAGGGTGGACAGGGAGCACACACACAGAGCGAAGAGCACGGGGCGCGGTGCCGCGGGGATGGGATGAGCGTGGGAGCGGGGCGCGGGGCAGAGCGGCGCGGGGCGCGGAGCTGGGATGCGGGGCGCGGAACCGCGGAGCTCAGAGACAACGCGGAGCTCGGAGACGGCACGAGAAGCTCAGAGACAACGCGGAGCCCAGAGACGGAACGCGGAGCTCCGAGACGGAACGCGGAGCTCAGCATCGCGGAGCGCGGGGCGCGGAGCTCAAAGCGCGGAGCCGGAACGCGGAGCGCAGAGCTCAGGACGCGCATCCCGGAGCCGGAGCGCGGAGCTGTCCGCGGTGCTGGGGACACTCACCGGGCCGGGCCGGGCCGGGCCGGGCCGGCTCCTCCTGGCGCCGCCGGGAAGCGCGTGGGGCGGCCCCGCTCCGGGGGTGCCCGGGCTCGGCCTGGCGCCCTGCCTGGCGCCGGCAGCCCCGCTGGCTGCTGCGGCCGCGAGGAGCGACCCCGGGACTGCCTCGCTGCCGCTCCCTCCTCTGCTTAAATTTCAGCAGCTTCCTTTTTTTTTTTTTTTTTTCCCCCCTTCTTTTTTTTTTTTTCCCTCCCTCTCCCCCGTTCTCCGCTCCTCGCTCCGGGCGCTCCCGCACGCAGCCGCCTAGTGGGCAGAGGCGGGAGGAAAATCCCNTTTTTCCCTCCCTCTCCCCCGTTCTCCGCTCCTCGCTCCGGGCGCTCCCGCACGCAGCCGCCTAGTGGGCAGAGGCGGGAGGAAAATCCCACCCGCAAACCCGGGCGGCACCGCCGCATCGCCTCCCACCGCCCCCCGGCTGCCCCGCGGGCCCCCCCCCCCCGCGCCCCCGCCTCCGGGACACGGCACCCGGGGGAGCCAGGCCACGGGAAAAGAAGGGGAGGGGAAAAGGAGAGGGGAGGATGGAGGGGAAAATGAGATGCAAGAGAAAAGCGAGAGCCAACTGAGTTTGGTCTCAGCTTTCCTGGGCTCTGGATGCAAAACAATGTGGGCACAGAAATGGTCAGAGCGCTGGAAGCCCCCTGCCATGAGGGAAAGGTGGGAGAGCTGGGGGTGTTCAGCCTGCAGAAGAGAAGGCTCCAGGGAGACCTTAGAGCCCCTTCCAGTGCCTAAAGGGGTTGTGAGAGCTGGAGAGGGACTTTGGACAAGGGCATGGAGTGATAGAACAAGGGGGAATGGCTCCCACCGACAGAGGACAGGGTTAGATGGGATATTGGGAAGAAATTCTTCCCTGTGAGGGTGGTGAGGCCCTGGCACAGGTTGCCCAGAGAAGCTGTGGATGCCTCATCCCTGGAAGTGTCCAAGGCCAGGTTGGATGGGGCTTGGAGCAACCTGGGATAGTGGAAGTTGTCCCTGCCCATGGCAGGGGGTTGAACTGGCTGATCTTTGAAGGTCCCTTCCAACCCAACCCATTCTGGGATTCTGTAACCCCACACAAGAAGTGTGGGCAGAACCAACAAGTTTGGCTTCACCACCGCCCCCCCCCCCCGAAGTTAATTAACAGTCACTGGTCTGAGGGACATTTTTTACTCAACTAGGAGATTGGGGTATCAATCCTACATAATTTCTGGACAGGGGAATGGAGCTGCTTGGGGAGGAGAGGGCAGCAGCCACAGCCTCAGTGGGAAGGCTGAGGATTCTCCTGCTGAGGATCACACACAGCATCCCTTCAGGCAGGATGGAGAAAGATCCATGTTGGTGTTATAATTTGCCTCCAACCAGCTCTCAGACCTTGGGGAAGTGGAAACATAAATGGCCAAGCTGGCAGCAGGTATTATTACACCCATCCTTACTGTACTTGGTTAAAAAGACCCAAAATCAGCACTCCCCACTGCTCCTCTACAGCCAGAGACTGACCTCACCAAGAATGTGTGAAACAAGCCTCCATCCCCCAGTGGTCACTGCCTCAAACACCGCTGGGAGAGATTTTCAATGGAATTCTCTCCTTGCAGGTTGAGAGCCATTGAAGCCATTTCTGAATTCGTGACAAATTCACCAGATTACCACCACTCTGCCAAAATATCGCAGGAAACATGCTGGAGAGGTTGTAATGTTGTGTTTTAGCATATTTGGAGCACTCTGATTCCTTTTGACATCAGAACCTACCTGAATATTCAAAGTAATGAGGCTCCAAAAGGTTTTTTGCTCAACAGTGAGTAACATTGTTGACAGTAGAAAGTATTTTTTTCCCAGCTGAGCTGGTGAACTAAGGTTTAGAAGAGCAATTCTGTCTAGTTCTGCATACAAATCCAGACAGGTGGCTCCAACATTTTCCTGGCAAGCTGCTCCCTCAGCTGCGAGACTCCCATCCTGGTACATTAAAACAGACCTTCCTGAGTCACAGGAACAAGGTGGCACTGAACGTATCCATGACTCCGGAGATATGATTTCATCTCCCAGTTTCCCCATGTTGCTTCGGGTAAATTGCCTGATCTACCTCCTACCTCCATGAAATGGAAGCTCACTGAGAGATGTAAAGGCCATTAATAAGGATGAGATGTTCAGCTCCATAGGTAATTGCCCACTTAGATGTATAGGGAGTCCTATACTCCACCCACACACACAGACATCTACATGGAGGGAAATCCACAGCTCCCAGGAAGCAGGCAGTGATTTTTGGATGGCCTCAGACAGCAGAGAGACCCTACACCCAACAGGTGCCACCAGTGAAGTGGTAGCCAACCTCCCTGACTATCATGCAAAAGCCTGAGTTGAAAGTGAGATATTTTGCCTTTACAGATGTACCAGCACGACAAAAATCACATTCCTTGGGCCATGCTGACGGATAAAAAGCCAGGAAAGCCATATGCAAGCAACAGATTGAAATAGCTGATCACGCCCTCCTGGCTTTCTCCAGCTGGAGAAGGGGTCACTGCCCTCCTTCATATCCCAGCCATGATGACAGGCTTTCAAATCACAAGGGCAACGTCCCCCAAACTCCCAGTGTTTTGACCGTGGCCATGCACCAAGGAGGGGTTTCTCACCCAAGTCTCAGAGCAGGGTGGCTGGTTGTAAAACCCACGTGTTTTAGTCCCTATGTAATGAAGGTGCAAGGGAAAAGCAGGGTCAGGCAGAACCAAAGGCTGTCACCCCTGCCCAAGAGAGTCCTTAATGAAACCCGTGGTGATGCTGAAAAGTGACACACAAATTCCCTTGCTCTTAAATGTACTTCAGAGCAAAATAACACCCCCAAAATGGGAAACTCACTTGTTTTGTAACCAACACAAGAAGTTTCCCGAGGGATTCCTCTGGAGGGATGCATGTGGCTTGCATAAGGCATGGATGGTCTGAAGAGGTCCCTGGGGGCTGTGCTGGGAAGAAGTAGAGACCTAAGTTTAGAAAAATTCTTTCCCTTGTTCATTTCAAATCCCTTTTTTCCCTCTGTTTTGCTTGTGCTGTTTCCAGCTCTTTGGGACTCTGGGCCACAACCACCCACGTAGCACAGGCACTCTCATGCTTCCCAAGCCTGCCTTGTTGATGCCAGTGGGAATTGAGCCTCAGGGACGCCACAGGGGTTTCCACCCCTGCAGTAATGGGGAAAAGCACTCTCCAGTGAATGAGGCCTTCTGGACTGGCCTGAAAGCCCCAGGATCCCTTCCCTGTTCAGTCCCATTTGGGGGATGCCCAGCTGTGAGCCGCTGCTGTTTCCACCCCTCCCCTCCTGCTGCTCCTCTCCCAGCACAGCCCTCAAAAAAACCTGGATGGAGACGCAGTCGGCGCCCTGGGCTTTGAGCATCCTTACCATTTCCCCGGGGGGGTGTGGCGATGGGAATTCTGCAGAAAAAGTTTGGGAAATGGCTCCTCTTCCTTCTCCCCTCAGCGGCGCTGGGGACGGCAGCCCCGGGGAGGAGCTCTCACGCGGAGCTATGTGTGGGGAGCGGAGCCGCTCCTGCCAGCGCTGATCCTTCCGTGAGCTCCCAGCCCGAATTACCAGAAAATTAAACATATGTCTCCACTCACCCAGGCGAGGAATTAGATGTTGATCCGCCCCGATTCCATCTATTTCAATTATAGCCAAGGGCAGGCACTGCCTTCCCCACACAGGCACCCCAGGAATAGCCCTGGAGAGGTCTCCGGCCCTCAGGACTCATCCTGGGCAGGGGAGCATCCCAGGCACTGCACCCCCATGGTGGGGATGCTCGAGGCTGTGAGGAGATATTTGGGGACCCAGGGTAAATGCTCAGCACCATGGGGAGGGGGGAGGTTCTTGAGGCCCTGGGGTGGATGCTCAGGGCCAGGGCCATGGAGTGAGAGTTCTTAGGGCCCTGGGTGGATTCTTGAGGTCCTAGTGTGGATGTCTGGGGACATGGTGTAGATTCTCAGGGCCCTGGAGACGTTTCCAGGGCCCTGGATGGGATGCTGGGGGCCCTGGGGGATGCTCAGAACCCCAGGTATCCTCAGGGCCATGGGGGGCTGACAGCAGGAACTTGCAGCACACACAGGGCTACATGTCAGAGGATAATAAGAGGGAGCAGCACACTGTAAACCAGAATGGATATTAAAAAGGTTTGACTATAATCAAGAAAGCAATAAATCCTCCAAACACAGCCTCCATATTATCTCTTATCACGCAATGGCTGACTGAAGGTGATCACTGGCAGGGGTGTGGAGAATGGCAGTGGTGCCAAAAAACAGCCCCACAAAATCGATGTGAGCTTTATGGCAAAGCAGCCCAAGGTAGCACCAAGGCTTCAGTCCTCCTGGTGACGGGCAGGGAAAGCCTGTCCCCAGCCCACTGCGAAGAACTCCCTTAGTGCAGGATTTGGAGAAAGATCTGGAGATGCTCCAGCAGTGGGAAATGGGGACGAACTCAGGTGGGAGATGTGCTGGCAGCTACAACCTGTGCTGCCATGAGGGTGTTTCCATCTTTGACCTTGCTGGGGAGAAGCAAACAGCCTTGCAGTGAAGCCAGGGGAGGTTTGTCTTTTAATGATGAAGCAGTGTCTAGTGTTTTATATGTGAATAATAAATATCAATATTATAGTACAGCATCAGTAAGTCCAACTTGTGCAGCAGGTGGGTTAAGCCAACATGCCTGTGTATGCAACACTCGTTGGGAGAGGAGACTTTTCAGAAAACACCCAATAAACCTGTGCTTAGGGATCACTGGGAGCACTTAAGAAACCAAATGGTTTCCTTAAATTTGCATTTTAAGGATGGACACAGTTCTGCTGCTGAGAGCAGGGAGACACACCACTCCTTGTGAGAGGCACAGAGGATGTGGCAGCTCCAGGAATTAAATATTGGCGACCCTTTTCCACCCCCAGCCCCTCCTTGAGCGTCCCTGGGAAAGCTCCGGGAGAAGACCATTTCCCGTGGAGCAGTGCCAAGGTTAGTCACTCCTGCTGGGGGAGGTGGGTGCAAAGCCATGCCCCGTCCTTGGGTTTCAGGGTGCTGCTGGCAGCAATTTCTCTGCTCCTTCCCAGCATCAGCTGCATCTCTGTGCATCAACAGCCCCTAAAGCCAGTGAAGCACTTCAAATGGAGGTATGGCTGCCATGGAAGAAGCCACAGTCTTTGTTTCACCCTGATTTACAGATGGGTGAGTCACTTTGCTCTGACCCATCCCCAAATACCTCTCCATCCCATTTGAGACAGCTGCTGGCCAGACCGTGGGCCACAGGGAGACAGCAGGGAGAGGTGCCACCCTGCAGGGGCTCCTCCAAGGGTCCCTCTTGGAGCTCATACCCCATGGGAGGCACTGGGGCCACGCTGGCAGAGCTCTGGGGCAGCACACTGCCCCAGTGGCAGGGGGGTTTGCCAGGAGGTTGTCACCCTGCAGCCTCAAAACATGCTGAAAACTTGGAAAGCAACTAGTGGCAGCTGCAGGACAGGGACACAGTCCTGCCCCGGGGGACAGGCTGCAGGCAGGAGCAGGGAATTTGGGCAGGCAGAGATTGAGAGCTGGCTTTGGCACAGAGCAGCTCCTCCCCCTGGCAAAACACAGCTCGACCTCTTCGGTGTGCTGAGGTTCCTCCTTGCAAAGCAGGCTGGAAATCTCTCCCGGCTCCCAGGGCCAGCCAAAGACAGGGGTTTATCCAAGACCAGACTCTCGCACCCTGGCAAAGCACAACAGTTCCCAGCTTTGTAAATCACACAGGGTGCTTTGGGACACTGCCTTCACATTGTTTCTCCCGCTCTGTCCCACTGCTCACAGCAGAAGGTGCAGCAGCAAGGCCACCCTTTGCTGCTCAGGAATGCCCGGGGCCGTGTCCCTTCCCTGCGCAGGTGACAACAATTTGGCTTTTCTCCCTCTCTCCACCTGCCCGGGGTAAGCAATGCCGATGGTAACACTTCATCATCATTAAAGCGTCATCACCGTGAGGAGCCCTTCCTTTCCCATCCCTCAGCAGTGCCAGCCACGCGGAGCATCCCTGCTGCCGGAACAAATAGCCCTTAAAAGCACAGGCGAGAGGCAAACAGCCTCTGGGGGCTCGGAGGGTGTGTGGTGCTGGAGCTCCCTAAAACTTCCTTTCGGAAGCTTTCCCCCAAATCCCTGCCTCCCAGGCAGCAGCGCTGACCCCCGCAGCCAGTTCCACTGAAACCCGTGGCTTTGCATCCCGTGAGGAGGGGCTCTGCAGGCTCACAGACGGACACACAGCTACAGAGACAGCACTGGGGAAAAGAGGCACCCAGGGTTCATCACTCTAAGGACCAGCCTAAGTGCAAGGATTTTAAATTCTGACTCTTATTGCAAACAAGCGTCGTGTGCTCTTGGCACAATCACTCATTCAGTGCAGCCCAGCGGGGAGGGTCTCCTTCTTGGCGGAAGAGGCCAAACCCCTCTCTCCCCGCCCCCCCACCAAATTGTCTCCTACTCCTCCACCTGAGAGCCTTGGGGGTGCCCTGTGCCTGGCACACACCACACTGGGGGTGTCCGATGTGCTGGGCTCCCTCACCCTCCTCCTCTTCCTCCCACCCCCCACGGGGCAAAAGCAGCTTCCCAGCTCCAGTGGGAATATCCCTCAGTGACATCAGGACATCACAGGTTCCTGGGTTTTTCTAAAATGCAGCTATTGCCATGCACGAGGCTTTTTAGATGTCACAGGAGTGTAGTGAAATAATTAAACCCTATGTTCAGACCTAAAATCTGGTATTAAAATGAAACCCTGGCAGCTCCAGTGCTGTACAGCAGCTCCACGAAGGAAGGAACCTTAACCCCATGTCTCTGCCTTAGGATAAGGCTGTGCCATCCTGCCTTTGACAGCAGGTTGGGCACATCCCGGGTGCTCCATGTGCCACCCCAGCTTTATCTCTGCAGAGCCACTTTCCTGCAGGAACCACCCCATATGTGGGGTTTGCATGCAGGCAAATTCATGCCCATTTTACAGCTGAATAAAACTGAGCCCAGAAGTAGCGGGGGCAAGGCAGGAATTACAGGGATGGCTCAGCCCTTTGACCATCCCAAACATCACCTTTGCCACCAGACGGGGGTTTGGGGGCAGCCAGAGCAGCTCAGCAGGTCCTGCCAAGCTGCGGGCTCTAGTGGGGCACTTGTCCTACAAGGAGCCAGCACACAGGTACTGGAATTTCCATCACTTGGCTACATACAGGTTGTTAGGGATAAAAAGATGATAAATAAAGATAAATGGAGGAGAGCTGAGCATGCCAGCAACCCTTCTCTATCATTCCTTTTCTTCCCTAAGCAGATCAAATTATGACCTGAAATCACTGAATACATATTTTATTATGTGGATAATTTAAAGGATGAGGGTGAGACAGAGAATTCATAAGGTACAGTCATGTTGGAAGACAAAGAGTTCCCATTAATCTTCTACAGGGAAAAAACTGAACAGGAGAAGAGGGGGGGCCACAGGTTGTAATCGATACTGTCCTCTCCTCCTCCTTGCTCTGGCTGAGCTGGGACATGCACGGATGTCTTCTCCTCTAACACCAGACATAAGCTGCTCCTTGAGACCTCACAAAATAGACATGGTGCTCCAAACACTTTCCAGCCCCCTGCCCTTTGCCAACAATGTAAAGCCACCATTTCTCAGCCCATTTAAAGAGCTTGGCAATCAGCTCTCCCCCTCCTCCTCTTCCTCCTCCCTGCAGAGCTGGGGAGCAGTGGCTGCACCCCGACCTTCCCCCGGGACTCCCGGCCCCCCGCCCGCCCTCCCCGGGGCTGAGCCATCGCAGTCTGATGGGCTTTGGCCCATTTCACCCCAGCCCAGCACCCGTCTGGCGCCCGCTCGAGCGTGATGCTCTGCTGACTTTGAGGGGTCAGCCCCGCTTTGCTTCCCCCCAACACCCCCTGCCCCATTAAGTCACGGCTTGCTCTGCACTCCACAGATCAATGCCAGCTTCAGGATGTTTTTCAGTTGCCACCAGGACCGGGAAAGAGCCGCTGGCTCTTAATAATTGTTTTCATAACAAATAAACAAAGAAAATGACTCTCCCTAGAATATTTTATGGGTAGCTGAGCCCTGGCACTGGGCTGGGGGTTGAGGGTTTGCCCCCAGAGGCAGCATACCCAGCACATGCCTCTGACCCAGGGCACTGGTAAGGGGACAGGAGCAGCTGGGCTGGTGTTCAGACCAGCTCCTGCTCAGATCTAGGAGGATGAGAGGAGTGTGTTTTCCCTGTTAAACACCTAAATTGTTTTATGGGGATTTTGACAAGTCAGATTAAGCACCGTAATCAAGACAAACTTGTTGTTTAAATAAGGCCCCTGAGGACAAAATCAGAGCTGCTGAGTGTTTTCCCTTCCCAACTCCACACATCTCACAGTGGAGAGATAGGTGGTGGGATGGGACCTTACCTGCAGCACAGCTTGGTCATCCTCCACTGTCCTCACAGCAGGGTCCGGAGAAGGGGACACACAAGATGGCCCAGTGCCCTCACACCTCCACAGCTCGGTCCATCAGAGCCCAGCACGGTGCTCGTGGCTCCCTGCAGCCCCAGGGTGTTTGTCAGCCCCCTCTGGGAAGCTCCTGATGTCCAGGGGGTTATGATGAGGTAACTTTAAAATGAACACTTCTAATTTATGAATTAAAAGCTTCTGGGGCAGCAAGGGCACATCAGGGCTCACGGGTTTGGGAGCTCGCGCTGCTGGCTCGGTTTCAGCTGTCACATGCTATTACTCACACCTCCTAAGGTGCCTTTACCTTTGATTTTTTTCTGAAAATCTCCAAATTATTTTCCTTGGCTGCCTGAAAGGACCTTATGAGGCTAAGAGACAGTGTCCTCCCCAGCCCTCAGAGGGGTGGAGACACTGGAGGCATTTCAGGGAGGATAGTGGTGTTAGAGACATGGAGCTCATGGAGCTCACACTCCTCTGCCACCCATGCAAATCTCCACCCCAAAAATTTGGGACTCAAACAAGAGCACTGAGGTTAATACAACTCCCTGAACAGCCTGGGCAGACACCACCAGCGAGGGAAGGCAAAACTGCGAGAGGAATAAAACTAACCTGTCTCCCTCTGCATGGATCAGAGGCTTTGGGCAAACAGCTGTGACAAGTGAGATTGTTTTTTTCCCCCTCACTCCCCGCTGAGCTGTTTTCCACCACAGCCCACTGATGGTAGCAGGCACATGTGTACACTGGCTATTCCAGGCAGATTAAAGAGGTTGTGGTGGGTGTGTGGAGCCCTCCTTCACCTGAGGGTTCATGAAGCAGGGAGCTCTGGGAGATGCTGCAGTCCTGGAAGAGCTGGAACCACCCTCTCCCCTTGCACTGCAGACTGGTCAAGGCAAGTTCATACTTAGTTTTCTTTCTCCTTTATTTCTAAGAGAGGTGAAAAATCTCACTTTTCTTCCCCTCACAAGAAATTTTCCCTGCTGCTCAATGTTTTTGTCCTGCCTCAGCTGAGTAATGATGGCCAGCCATCAGCCAGTGCCAGATTTAAGGTGTGTGAGTTAAGATGGAGAGTTTTAAAACAATTTTTTGGCAAGACCTACTCACCTCAAATGGCTGGTTAACACACAGTAAAGTAAAAATCAAAGCAAACTATGTGATGATGGTTACCAGAAGGCTGTGGGGACTACTGCAGGGCTACAGGTGCCTCTCCAGGAGACAGATGGGGGCTCAGATGTATGCCACAGATGCTGCTGTAATTCATGGATCCCTATGGTCTCAAGCACACCTTCCCACCAGCCAAACCCCTTGTCTCCTCAACATTTAAAGCAGGTCCTTGCTAGGTAGTTCTGGCCTCCAGTAAAGCAGTGAGAAAGGGAAGAGGACTTTGGAGCAAGGGAGGAGTTAGATTTGCTTTCCCAATTATCTGCTGATGTCATTATGACCTTCCACAGTCAAACAAAATTACCCTAAACAAACAAGGCTCCAGCACCGGGGTTGAATGCTGGCATTAGCAGCTGGCCACACTCACTGCTGAAGAGCCCTGACATATTGATATAATTTAAATTTCCCCTTGACCATCATTTTTGATCCCCTCCAGCATCAGGCTTCTTTTTAGCACTGAGGCATATTCCTCCCACTCTTCTATTAAATGCTTTAAAATTAATTAAAGAGGCTGGTTGGCCAGGCAGGGTTTTAAATTCCCTTCCTCAAAGAAAAATCTGACTCACCCAACACCTCTCGCAGGGACGTGAGCACTGGAGGCAAAACTGTTCTGGGGCAGCTTCCAGCCAAGGGCTTTGTAACCCTGCTCTTTCAAAAGAAGAAAGTGAGAATAAAGATTTTAAGTGCCCACCATCTGCAATTAATTTTCACAAGGAGAGCGGTTAAGCACCGGAACAGGTTTTCCAGAGGGACTTAGGAAATCCCAGTCCTTGCTCAGTTGAGTTGTGAACATCTCCAAGGCCTGGAGCAACCTCATCCAACTCTCAGTAAGCCCTGCCCTGGGCATGGGGTTGGACCAAAGACCTCTGGAGATCCCTCCCAAACTCAATCATCTAAAAAGCCTGAAAACCTGAGAGGGACCATTTGCTGAGGAGGCGAATAATTAAAAAAAAAAAAAATTGACCACATGCTGTTTAAAAAAACCCAACAAAATTACAGTAGTAATTATATGTGACTTAATATGTCAACTGTGAAGAGTTACCTGAAAAAAAGAAAATTAAAGGGATTAAAATAAGGAGCGTTTCCTCTTGTGACAAAGGGACGAAGACAAAAAATGCCATCAACTTGTGTTTACGAGCTGCTGTGTTTCTAATTAGGGCCAGACACCAAATTTGCATTTTATCTTGATTGAAACAGAATGAAAACTGAAAAAAGAAAGGCAGCCGATGTTAAACAGCTTTCCCTGTTTAATTCAGGGAGTAACCTTACAGCATTCAAAACAGCTGCTTTTTTTCTTCTGTTTTTAAGATCTCAGCTTCGTCAGAGTGATTTCAATTTAAAATAGAGAGGATCTTCGAGTGGGGGGAGAGAAGGATTGAGGTCACCTGCCAACAGCAGCTGCATGGCACCGAGCTGGGCTACAACAGCAGCCACGGCAGCTTGTAAAATAAATTAGTAGGCACTGATAAACAAGGCAGAGGCTGGAGGAAACCCACACCTGAAACGGGGGGGGGGGGGGGGAGGCAGGAAGAGCAATGGCAAGGGATCATCGAACTGGCCCCGCCTTTGGAGGGGGCTGGATGGGAAGGGTGCTCTGCACAGCCCAGCATTGTCACTCCACGCCAAATCCTCTTAAAATGCAGCAAAATGGAAATCAAGCTAGTGCTCAGTGGGATGCGTCAGACAGCTGCCATCAGGCAGAAGGAACCAATTTCGTTTTCTTCTGCCACAGTGACTCGGGTGACTCATACAACAGAGACCTGCAGGTAGCACTTCCAAGCAGGACACAAGCTAGTCTGCTCTCTTCTCTCTCCTTTCCTTCTCTCCTCCCTCTTGCCCCCCTGACACTGCAGAAATCATGGGAACAAGCCAGCACACAGCAGCTGAGGGCCATCCACCCCTCCCTTGAAGGTGAGCATCACTTTTCTCCCACTGGACAAGACTCTCCAGAAGCCACCAGCAATTTTGGTGTGTCCCACATCCTTCTAGCTTTGAAGGAGCATATATGGCCATGCTAGAAACAGGCACATGCATTGAACTAGGACAGGATCTGTCCCCAGTTCTGCCACAAGGCTTAATTCCTGCTTCTTTGTTCATATATCCTTCAAGACCATCCTTGCTTTTCTTCCCTGCTCTGTGACCAAAGGGTGGGAGAAGACCACATAATGCTCCTGGGGAGATCAGAATCGTGATTTCAACACCTGGAGGATGTAAGACCTGTTATGGCTCCTTGATGGGTACCCAAGGCTGCAGCAGGGCTGTGCTTTGCCAAGAGGGAGAGCAAAGTCCCTGTGCCAATCCCAGCCCCCAAGGGGACTCAGAATGCAGTGAATGAAGGGAGAGGGATTCTGTTTGCAAACCAAAACGCTTCCCACAGGTATCACTGTCTGTATTGCACCTTTGCCACCTACAGCTGGGAGAAAAGACACTAGACTCACCCATTCCACTTTCTAGTGTAACAAGTTCTGGCAGTAATCCTGACAGCCCAGCCTGGCTGCTGCTCCTGAGGACCGTCTGCACCTTCTCACCTACCCCACTGTCCTGCCAACAAAGCAACAACCACTCTCAGCATCATGGTTTATTATGTACAATTAAGTGTATGCATGACCATTAAAAATAAGGCTACTTATATCATGGCTCTGAAACACATTACAAACCAACTCCATCCCCTCTCTCATTACAACATTCAGAACACTTGGCTTCCACGGTGTGCAGAGAGGGGCAAACACAACCAGACCCCACGGGCGGTTGAGTGGTGCAGGGCTTTGGTAACTGGATCTAGAAGCTTCCTCCTCTAGCTGAGACAGTCAAACACAGCCAGGTCAGTGGGAGGGAGATCATCATCCCACAATGTCTTGGTGAGGTCAGTCCAGGTCCCAGGAACTGTGGGTCCCCTCCTCTCAGCACGTTGCTAGTGGCAGGCGGCTCACATGGACAGGAGGACAACTTAAACCTCTCCTTTGGGTCAAGGCAGGGGCACAAGGAGAGGGAGGAAGGGGAAGGTGTCCTTCTCTTCTTGATGAGCAGAGGACTTCAGTCTACAGGAGTGTCAACCTGGGTGATGTTTTTCAACATTTAATGCATCTGAAAAAAATAATAAATCAAAGGAACAACAGAACTGGATCATGATGGGATCTCAAAGTGAATTGCTTGCATGTCCAGGTAAGGCTTTGAGACTTTCTTTTTCCAGTGGGATGAAAAACAGTCCAGATGAAATTAACTGGAGATGTGCAACTGAAGACAGCCCTGTGTGCTCCTGTAAGCTCCCTACCCAAGTAAATATGTTCCCATATGCAACAAGAGAGAATCTTCCAGCTTCAGCTTGTGGCTCAATAAATTTTATTATTCCTTTTTGTTTTTATTTAAAAGAATTTGTTTTTCTATCGTAAAAATTAGACAACCATACCACCAGCAGCAGCAGCAGCAAAGTCTGTGGAGTTAATGTTGATGGCAGACAGTCCACTGATGTTTCCAGTGTTTCGAAATGTCCTAGAAAGTCCATAAATGGAAAAAAACCCCAAACATGATGGTTTTGGGGAGGAACATCAAGGTGGTTTTGGTTTCTTGTCCCACTGAGGATCCCAGATGAATACTGTAGCATATCAGCAGAACCAAGTACCTCATGCCTTGAGAGAAAACCCTTCATACCAGCTCCAGTACCTGATTAGTAGGGAAGATGAGACATTTAGAAAAGGAATTTATGACATTCATTATTTCCTACATCAGCATATAGATCACTAGGACAGGACTGACCCTTCCGTCTCCACCCCTTACCCTTTATTCACCAGCATGCAATAATATCCCACAAATGGGATAAGCACTTGGCAAGCATCCCAATTTTGATGTCTGCTTCTGTGATGATAAATTAGGCATAAAGCAAAACCATCCACAGTTGCCTCCTTTCCCCTCATCCCAATCAAACGGCTCTTGGAAATCTCGTAATGGAGATCAGCTTCTGTCCTCCCAGCCCACTGTGCTCACATTTCCCTTGTCCAGGCTGCGATGGAGCAGCAGCCTCTGAAGGCACGGCCTAGAGGTGGCACAAGAGGGACTGTGGGGCTGCCATGGTCTGTATGAACCTGGTTTGGCTTTACTGGGGAAAGCTCCAGAGCTCACGGGAAATGTCCAGGATGGCACCTGCCCCCACACTGGTGTGGGTTTGTGCAAACCCAGGCCTTTCCCAGCCCATCCCACTGTGTGCTGCCACAGGCAAATGGAGATACCAGAGTTCTGACAGCCCTGGCTGTTTGTGCATTTCTCTGTCTACCTTTTCTCATTAACAAGCAAAGTGCACGAGCAAAACCTCTCCTCTCTAATCACTGATCTTGCTGCTGGATTCACTTCAAAATATCAAAAGCGTATGTGCATTTTGTCCTTTTTACTAAGGAGGAAGGGACCAAATTAACCACCAACTAATTTCAAAACCTGATAGGTAAATAGATGCCCTATGAAAAAGAGGCTATATCATCACATTCTGCACAGCGGGAGTAACCCAGCCACTCGTGGCCTAAAAAGGGGGAAAAAGAAAACCCCTGACACACAGTCAAACACAGATCATTTGGGTCTCTTCTCATTCCTGGTTTTTTTTGGTGATTTTTTTTCAGGATGGTTCAGACCAGCAACTCTGGTCTGGCTCCAGAGAGCTGCTATTGAAACAGGGATGCAAGGGACAACCAGGATGAGGACCTCAGCCTCATGAGTGACAAAGCAGCGTGTAACTTTGCAAACAGTAAGTAAATCCCTTTATCATGAGCTACAGAATTGCAGCCTGTGGCTCCGGGCTATGAACTTATGGCAATAACCAACAAGCCTCCAAAGCACGGTGGAGGTCAGTGCTGCTGTGTAGAATCTGGGACAAGGTTCTGGTTTTGGGCTGAGTTTGGTACTGGCTTGGGTACTGGTTTTGCTTGGCTGTTAAGACACATAAAGAAGGACAGGCTTTATTCCATACCACTTGACATTTCATGGATGGGAATACACTGAACAGACACTCTAGGAGACAATCCAAGTGCTGCAAACCTGGCACAGCGCTGGTGTGTCGGTGCAGGGGCAAGGCTGTTGCTTTCACAGAACCCTGCGCTGGCAGCTGCTCTGTTACCGCCTGTCTGGGCACCAGAGCAAGCAAAGACAGGGAGCATCCCTGCTCATTCCAGCCCTGCTCCAGCTGGCTACACATCAGGAGCAAAGCTTTCAGCCCCACTGCACCTGCAGCAGCCAGAGGATGGGCTCTGCTTAACGTGGTGAGCAAACACTCAGCCTCTGCTGCCACAGGGACCAGCACGAGCCGAGAGAGATGCTGCTGCCAGGACCCCAGGGAGCTGTGGTGGGTGCTGGATGGACACCAGCAGCTCTTCCACACCTCACTGTAACTGGTTTCATTACTGGTGCACTCTTTGCTCACTCCACTGTGTGCCAGAGGCAAACACATCATTTAAATTACAAACCTCCACAGCTGGGATCACCTCCTCTAATGGTTTCTCCTGGCTGCCTGGTTTCTCTGACCTTGCTCTTTACTATCAACAGATTCAAGTGTTTAAGGGGGAGATGAATAAAATAACTTACCTTAATTGTACCCTGACTGTTAGCAGCAATCAGCACATTGGACTCCTGGAAAAAAAAGAAGAGGCACTATCACAACCTGCCATTGCCTTTTTTTTTTTTTTTGGTCTTTTTTTTTGGAAGAAGCAGCAGAGAAGAAGCAGTTACTTTTATCTTAAACATTAGAAGTATATCTAATTTCAAAGGGATTTAACTCTTCCTATTTTCAAGATGCTTTTGAGGCTAAAAGTCTTTATAAAAGTTATACTACCTTGAAGAACTAGAAGGCAATAATCCTTAGTGCTTGTACAGAGCTTTAAATCTCCAAAGCAATTTACAAACATGAATTAATCCTCGCAGCCTCCCTGTGAAGTGGGCTAATAATAATAATAATAGTTATTTTCATCTTTTGGCAGCACATGGACAAAGGCCTCGAGCGCCCCAACTAAACCAGCTAATCACCATGACAAAACCTCTCTGGCTCCGAGGCCAAGGCAACCTCTCCCTCATCCAAGAAGTTTCAGACAAATAAAACAAAGAGGAGAAGAGATTAGAGAGCAATAGCAGATGCACCCAGTTTGGAAGGAAAGATAAACAGAGAGGGCTCCAGCCCCGCTTTAAGCAGAGGCAGCATCTATTTACCTCCTGCCAATTGATGGAGTTGCATTTGGAGATATCCTGGTTAACTGCAAATTAATGGTCTGCTGCATCAGTCAGGCAACCCCCAGCCAAAAACTGGGGGGAAAGGCAGGCTCGCTCTGCTCTCCAGACCACATTCCTCACATGACCGACCAGCAGTGCGGACACACCGTCCCCACCCTAAATCCCGTGGCTGGGGGGGAAATCCAAAGGGATGACACAGTGCCAACAAACCTAAAGCACACGAGCACTGGGGTGCTGGGAACAGCCCTGAAGGTGCTGAGGGAGAACCACTGCTCCCAGATGGTGTCCTGCAGCCACCCCTGCGCCGGCAGATGCAGTGTACGCCGCCAAAGCGCCCGCTGTGAACCGCTTCCTCTCAAGACAGCTCATATCTTCTCTCAGACACATCGTAAATTTCTCTTGCTGCTGCTCTCCATCCCCAGACAAAGTTGCTGTAATTATGCCATCGCTTAACGCATGCATTTTTAATAAAATCAGTGACTAGAATATGCCCCGCTCCGAAGGGAGTGGGAAGGCAGCTCCACACAGCCCCAGCAGGGCCACGCGCTGAGTCACGACTTTGCACAGCCTCCAGCCTCCAGGCACACGGAGAAAAATCCCCCTCAGTGTAAAAACCCACTTATCAGGTAAGAGTAGCCTTGTGGTGGACCACTGGGCTAATTGATATAGATAGATTTGTTCACCCTGGTACAATCATTAGAGGATTAGTTAAGATTCCTGATATTATCTCACCAATGATCCTCCAAGTGAGAGCTCCTGGAAAAAAAAGTATATCCTCACAGGAAGCATATACTCCAATTTCCATTAATTTGGTGGGTAAAAGAGTCTAATCCAGTGAACTCCTCAGCTTCTGGTTAACAGCATTAAAATCAAAACCCACGGAGGGGAATTCAGATAAAAGTGTTAGTAGTTGGGGACTAAAACAGGGACTGGGATGCCCAATAGGATTTTGGAGGCAAGGGAGAGGGACAGGCAGCTATCTAGTGTGCAGTGCAGGAGACCTGAACTCCTGAGTACAGATGATGCAGGGTTTGAATGATTCCTGTTTGCACTGTGAGTGATTGGTAATTCATCCTGCTGCTGCAGTCTGCTGGGGTGCCACTGTAAATGAACTCTGGTTCAATGAACAGTTTTACCTGCTAAATAAAATAAAAATGCCAGAGGGTAATATACTCTCACTCCCTTGTTCTTCAGAAGCCACTGGGTGTTGTTTTCTTTCAGCAGGGTCTGAGCTAATCACCATTCTGCTGCTTTCATCCACAACCATGAGATGCAAACAGGAGCAGACAGCAGCAAAATTAGCACCAAATCTGTCATCGAACAAACAGTGACTTGCTTGTTAAGGCTTCTCCAGGAACACAGCTAAGTAACTTGTTTTTAATCCTCCAAAGAAACAATTCGCTTCCGTTTGTGTTGCCTGTAAAACAGTCAATATACTCAACATGTTAAACACCTAAGGGAGTTGTGAAGTTGTTTAGACCTGTAGGTTTGTAACTCATGATATCTGTGAGCATGTTAAACCGATTTTTTTGCCAGGACGTGTATGAATGGAGTCACCGTGGCCTCAAAAGAAAACTGCCATCACTGCTCAGCTGGAAGAATGCCTAATCCTAAACCACACTGTGAGCATCTGTATCTCTGAGGCATGAAAACGGGGTCTCACCAGCCACTGTGGCTGCATGTTCTACTCTAACATAACCACTTGTTGTTTCTGTGCAGGCCAAGTAGGTTGAAAGACCAGCCTTCCTCATCCCTTCCAAATCTGCTGCCTGCAGGAGCCAGCAATTCCCAATGCAAAGGCAAAGGGGATGTGTAGATCCAGCCCTGCTGAGTAGTCCTGCTCTGAAGAAATCAGGTATTAAAATGACTCTTCTACACATGAATCTCCTCCTGTGAGTGGTTTGAACCTGTAGCCATTCTTAACAGGAGAGGCAGAAGGAACCAGCTGCCTTTGCCAAGATGGCAGAAGAAAAACGAACCAACACAACAAAAATCGAGAGATGAGGGTTTAGTTTACTGCCTGGCAAGCAACAGCATTTTGTTCTGTGTGGCTGCTAATCTCAAGTATTGTTGCACCCCAGTGGAAAGCCACTGACTGTGTCACCTGCTGAAATGTGGAAACCTCTGCTCTGCACATCACGGCAGATAAGGAGCGACCGGGGGAGTCCCCCGTGACAAGATAACGTGGCACCTCAACGAGCCAGCAAGAGCCATAAAACTGATGGGAGACAGCTGAAGAGTCCTGGTCCTGCTAAGGCAATAGAAAAAAAGCTCTGGAGATATCAAAAAGATGCATCTTCTTGTCTTTTGGCATTACACAGGAATTTAACAATTTAGTTGGCAAATGTGGGTGCCTCTCAGCACTCATGTTAAGATTAATACAGGGTGCAGGTCCAGGACTGTTCTAACATGCTACAGAGCTGAAGTTCTGTGCTACAACCTATGAAAAACTTCCTATATACACCAAATTTTTTCTCTACTGCATTATGAAAGTCTGAAGGGCAGTTCCTTGACACGGGAAGGACTTGACTCCACCACAGATCTGTTACTGCACAGACTGGACATGTATCCACCTGGAGGTAAGCATTAGGTAAAAAGTAAAATTAAAAAAAAAAATCAGTCCCAAGTACAAAGACAGACCAGACAGAAGCACCTCTGTCCTGAACCTGACAGATCCCTGTTTCTTCTGGAGGAACTTGACTGGTCCACCCACAGGAACTTTGGAGCATTCGCCCTTAGGATTTGAAGGGTCTTTCACTGAATGCACCAAAAAAAGAAATTTTCGTAGCACGTTCTGGATGGCAAAGAAAAACAAAATCAAGTTTAGGGCCTTCCTGAGTAGACGAGATACCTGCTACATTCATCATTTGGAAGAATTATTCACCTGGTGACAGCTGGATTTTGAAGCACATTGATTTCCTTCCCTCCTAGATGAGCCCTGTATTTGGATGGCCCTGGGGAAGCAATTTGGGAAGGAAGGGAGGAGAACGAAAGTCTGGCTGACTGCTGGTATTCATGCAAGAGAGGCCAACATTAAGGCAATCAGAAATGCTCTAGATGTTTTGGGAGGCTTGAGGAAACTCAGCTGAACAACTGGGAAGTTGTCGGAGCTGCTTCAGTGCGTCAGGGAGTAAAAGACAGCTGAGGTTGTAGCTCTTCCACTCCTTCTTTACATCTTTGTGCAAGAAGCCATTTGGTGGAGGATGGACTAGAATGGCACCCCAGATGGACAGCTCTTAAAAGCCACATACACATCTCCGTGGAGATATCCAAGTGGACCAACTCTACGGAGCAAGGGAAAGCTCTGCACACACCCTTTAGCCAAGCTGTGGCCTGCAAGGCCTCCCAGTACCTGCACGGTTCATCTCTAGCCATCCCTCTTCACCAGTAAATATGCCTGGCTGCAGCCACAGTGCTCCAGGAGTTATACATCCCTCTCAGCGGTGGGCTCGTGCAAAATCACAGCTGAGTATTTTAGTCTTCCCTTCCTGACACCAAACAGCCTGTCCCTAAAGGGCTCGAAACAGGCAAGATGAGAACAAATCACTCACAATTTTTTTTCCCCTTAATATAATCCTTTATGAGACCATTCCTCCTGTTATCCCACACACATCAATCCTTAAAGTAGAATTCTGAAGTTCACACTGAAGGAAAAGCTGAAGAGATTGTTCCTTAGGATTATAAAGATGCTAATGGTGAAGCAGGATGTGTCTCCAAGTGCACTTTTTCATGCAATGGACTGGAAACCTTATCTGGGACTTTCATCATATTATAAATAATTACAGGCCATAAAGTTCATGCTTCTTTGTTACCCTCCTTTTTCTGCACAAATAAAGGAGATTCATCTCAACTTCCAGTGCAGCCAACACTGAGGTAAGTGTGAGTTTTCTGGATTTTCAGCTAGGTTTGTTCTACAGATTCACAGTTAGGATTCTTAGAGATCTTATTTTAAATTAACAACTTCTCACCTTCCCTCCTCAGCAGATGTTTTGGCTAACAAATGGCTGGTTTGTCAGCACTTCTCTTTCAAGCAGACAGACTTGCTGCCAGCAAACCCTGAACATTTACTCCAAGGAGCTGGAGCCTAATTAAGCAAAGTTGTTGATACCATGGGAAAACAACCTGGGTGAGAAACCTTGTGTTCAAGTGGCCATTGCCTTCCGTTATTTATAGGCAGAATAAAAGTATGTAGTTGAACTAAATCGAGTCCTGTTTGTACAGAAAGCCCCTAGTTTAAGTAAGTTTACTTGTTCTTACTGAAGGTGGCAACTATTGCTCAGGTGCTGGCTTTTAGGTCTGAGCTGCAGAGGTGTATTTAACCAAAACTCTTCCCATCGAAGTCACGCACAAAGTCTTTTCATACATCTAAATATGTGAAAGCGGTTCCCCAACAGACCACCACTGCTTGACTGCTCTTCATCTAGTAATTAGCAGATTCTAATGGCTTTTCACTCTAATTCCCCTGATCCCTGGCTATTTTTTTTTGTTGCTGTATGACTCAAGTCAGCTTTTGTTTTTGAAAGAAAATTACAAATTCTAACCTAGGAAACACAATGAACCTCCAGCATACAAAAATCAAGAGGTTTTTGAAAAGCTGAACTGCTAGATTAGATCCCTTCCCAGCAGGACAATGTGCTGCATGCCCAATTTTGGTTTTTTTTTTTTTTTTTTTTCCATTCTTGTGATACAACTGTTATCAATGAAGGGGGCACAGTGGGATGGTTGAAGTGGTGCACAACCCTCTATCTCCCTGTGAGCCAGAATTTACTTTCTATGCCATCATGCTCACCCTAACATTAATCCCTTCTGAACAAATTTAAAGGAATATTTATTATCTGTACTTTGAACATCAGGCCCAAGCAGAAATTAATTACTTTAAACCAAGCACTTCTTTACAGAACAAGGTCTTACATACAAAAGATATTGTTCCAAAACATTTCAGGAGCACCAACACCCAACTCTTCAGGTTTTAAACCTGGAACAGAACATGCACGCCTAAAACGTGTCTTTTAATCCTTAGAAACTGTATTGTTATCTCATTCTGAAGGTAATGCCTTTGTACACACAGAGATAAAGCCTCTTTAGGCTTAGCTGGGCCCCAGAAAAAAAGCAACAACTCAATGTATCTGAAAAAGGTTTTGCCTGTGCTTCCTTCTAGATCCAGATCCAAATACACAATCTTTTGGGGTTTTAAGTTCATAAATGCTACACAGTTATACCCCTCCAGCACAGCAGAGATATTTTCTTAACAGGTTAACCCACAGATTTACAGATGATGGCACTCCTTTGACTCGCTTTCTGTAGGAAGACTTGCCTACAATCATATGCACACATCTATAGTTTCTTCTCACATCAGAATTCATGAGCACACTGTAAAGGAGAAAAAAGCTTTCAAACAAATTAAGTGTTTCCATCATCCTGCATCACACAGAGAAGCTTGCAGCTTCCACACAAGATGAAGTGTGTCTCGCTAGGAAACGTGCACAGGTAGAAATTCAACATCTCCTGGAATCCCTCCCCTTGTTTTTCAGCAATTCCAGACTTTTACCTCTGTACCTGGGATTCTTTTATCAAGTCTGCTGACACCTCCACATCTGGTGCTTTCTAGTTGCGATTCAATACATGAATATGTCCCTTTTTCCTGCTCCCTGAAACAGTCTTCTCGTTTTTGTATTTTACACAATGCATTTTTTATACTCCTATTCAGACCAAACCCAGCCCAAGCCGACGCTGTGTAGCTGGAAGCTGATGTGCTGTATTCACAGCACAAGGGTGCCCTGAGGAGAGCAGTCCAAGCCTTGCTCCAATGACACACTCAAATGAGGAGTAAGCTATCTCTCAGCCAAGTGAGAAATCCCTTTTTCTTAGCATGACCTTTCATTTCAGCATGTAGCTCTCAAGAAAACAAGATCAACAAGGCAACTGAAGACAGGGCTAGAAGGAAATAGAAGTACCCACACGTACAGTGCTGCACACAGGCATCAATCTCCTTGTTTCTACACTGAATTCAAGGTGGAAACAGAGGCCAACGAGCCTGATGTGAAGAGGGCAAAGAAAGCTCTGCAAAGGCAGGAGAACCAGCCAGCAAAGCCCACCCCAGGAACTGCTGATATGTTACAGGCAACTGCCTCTGTAATTTAGTCATTCTGGAACAAAACTAGTTTTGATGAGCGCCTAATTTATTTAGAATTCTAGATGAGAAAATCTCGTTAGACACTTATTATTCTGCACCTACTGCAAGGCAAAGTATACAGCTCTAACAGCTGTTGCACACTCCCCATCAGGCAAGGTAGGGAGACACATGTTAAAACCAAATTATGTTGGCATTAACCCTCCACCCCCAAAGGGCAAGTCTTCTCCTCCTCTCCATGTGGGAATATTGAGTTCCACTGCCCATTTATCTGTGACAGGGTCTCTAAAGTTACTTGTTCCTGTGGTCATAAATCCTGGGATTTCAGACGCTCCCCATAAACAATATGCTCAAGGCCTTGAAGGAAGTGGCAGCAGTACATAAATATAGCTTGCAATAAGCTTACAAAAAGCATACATAAACATGAAACACATTTACATCAATACTGCAAAACCACAGGAAAGGCTAAGCATTAGTTTAGTGAAAACAGCTTTTAAGATCTATTCTCTTAATACTTAAAACTTCCAAATACTCATTTGGCAATTCTACATAATGGAATGCCGTAGGTCACTTAACAACAGCACAGCTCAAGACCTGCATTCCTACTGTCAATATGTTTCCCTCCTTTCTCTTCTATTGTTTGTTGCAGTCAGTCATTACATCATGCTGGAGGTGATGTATTTAATCTCTCTCTAGCCAAGGTCAGGCTGCCCTGCCCATCAGTGCAGTATGTGGCAAAACCAAGCCCCGGGCTGTTATCATTAATACTGCTAGTGCTTATGTCTCTCTTCCAAACCTGTATGAGAAAGCAAGTATGTGATCTGGAAAAGCAACCACCAATCTGCACGAGATTACTCAGAAATGTGATCTAAATCTGGATTTTGATTTTGTGCAGTCCCATGGCAAACCATCAGGGATCAGAGCTGTGAACAGAAATCAGTAGAATGTGAAAAGCCTTTTCGGTCCAAGCTACCCTGAATTAGACAGACGAGCAATCCACCCTACAAACACAGCCTTCCATGAGAGATACACAGCCCAGTCCCAAAACACAGCCAGGACCACTGCTCCCAGCTGCTGCACTGGGGAGGAATGGATGCTGGTGGGAAACTTCTGAGAGGAAAGGTTCTTCCCCCAGAGAGTGGTACGGTTCTGAACAGGTTCCCCAGGGAACTGGTCACAGCCCCAAGCCTAACAAGAGCTCAAGAAGCATTTGGAGAATGCTCTCCAGCACGTGGTGGGATTATTGGGCTGTCCTGTGCAGAGCCAGGAGCTGGACTCTATGGTACTTGTGGGTTCCTTCCAACTCAGGATGTTCTGTGATTCTATCCCAGCTCCTTGGGCTTATTTAATTTACAACACATTCTTTGCCCTACTGTGAAGGGCAAACTCCAACCTGCTTCATATTCAGATGGTTCTCTTGTGCCTCTTTCACACATATGATGTGTTTCCCCCATTCCTCTTACCTTCTCTATTCTTCTTCCTTCTCCTTTTGCCAAGTCAGTGATTTCTCCTCCAGCTCAACTGTACCGAATACTCCTCAGTTCCTTTTTTCAAATCTGCTTCACACTTGAATCAGCAATTCCCTAGTTTGTGCAAGTACACTTTCATCTTTCCCAGACCATCTGTCCCATATCCTTCAGGGCTTTTGTATTTGTGAGATCACTGTCCCTTGCATGGCATTTCTCATCAAAACCCAGTTTCAACTGCCTCTTCGACAGCACTATGTACACCTTCCCATCTTTTCCTGCCCTTGTGAATCCGCAAATCCTGCTTATAGAAGAGCTTCGTTTCCAACCCTCGAACGTGGTGGCACCAACAGCAATGTGCACATCTTCCTTAGGGTCAGAAAGGGAAGAAATGATGGTTAATCTTACTTTCTGGCCCCAGTATCCAATCAAGCAAGTGTATCTGCTCCCACAGGCTGCCTTCCCTTCCAGATCCCAGAATGCATTACTGAGCTAGGATGACACATCTGTTCCTCTGGGCCCTGCCTGGACTGTCAGCTACAGCTCATTCCCACCTCTACCTAAGAAACATCTGCCTAGATAAACCCCAGAGGACAGAAGGACATAAGGAGGCAGAAGCCTTACGGTTAGAGATGTTATTTTTTGGGAACAAACTGCCGCTGGGCCAGGATCATCCAACAGGAGAAGGTGATCCACGTCAGCAGATCGCAGACGCACGTGTGCCCCAGATATCCTTGCTTTCATGCTTTTTCCTGATACACAGGAGCTGTTACTGCACTTCAGCTGCTCTGCTGAAATGGAGCACGCTCCTCTGAGGGCTGACAAATGGTTTCCAAGTTGCGCCAAGCGGGATCAGTGCTGGTGACACGTCTCCTGTGCTCTATGAAGCTCAGCACACTGTTGATGCTGCCAGTGGCTCCTCTGGGCCAGGCAGCAGAATTCACGTGCTGTTATTAAATTAGTCCCCACATAGAAGTGCCACAAAATAAGCCATTAGCTGGCCCAGCTCCTGCTTCCCTTCCTCTCCCAGTGCCATTAGTTTCAGACTCTAAATAGCTGAATGATACAGGCTTAAAATTGACCCAACCACCTTGATGTTAATATTTTAAATTATCAAGTCTTAGTTCTCTACTGCCAATAAATCACTTATATGTGCACATTTAATTAACAATCCAATCAGCAAAAACAACTTTGCATTTGCACTGCACATTTTATCAGAGGAACCAAAGACACATTACAACATTAATTAAGTGTGGCAAATGCCCTGGTGAGGTAGCAAAGTATTATCCTTCTTTGACATGTTGGGAAACCGAGGCAACACACTCGGATTTACCCAAGGTTAATCCAGATGTTCACAATGAGGCGTTGAAGAGAAAAAGCAGGCAAGAAAGACTGCTGAGGTTTAAAGCTGGTAGCTCCCAGGTGCTCCAACAACTAATCCAAATTCTCTTAGGGAATTTCACAAACTAACCTCTGGAGAAAGAGGTCTTGCAGCCATGTAACTGGTGGGAACACACACCGGCCAGTGCTAGTGGGACAGGCTGGGAAAAAAACCTCCCTAACCCTTCACATGACACCGTCCCCTCAAAGCAAAGGTGGAAGAACAATTAATGCATTACAACCAGAGACGGTGGCAATCAATACAGGAGAATGGATTAATCAGTGGAGATGTCAGGAATGACGAAGGGAGCCAAGCTGGGCTGGCTGGGTCAGCAAGAAGGAAACGTTTTGATATAAACTCATAAAATGGCTGATGGAAAGAAGAAATCAATTTATTTAAAACTGATAATGGATTCATACTCTGCTACTGTTCATTTTATATGGTTGGCTGTCACCAATTTGGGGCAGAAAGCTGTCTGTTTGGGCAACACCTAATGTGGTGGGTTGACTCTGGATGGAGGCCAGGTGCTCAACAAAGCTGCTCTGTCACTGTCCCTCCTCAACTGAACATGGGAGAGAAAAGGCTTGGAGTTGAGATAAGGACAGGGAGAGATTATTCCCCAGTTACCATCACAGGCAAAACAGGCTTAACTTGGGGAAAATTTAATTTATCACTAATCAAATCAGAGTTGAAATAAAACCAAAGCTTAAAAACACCTTCCCTCTGCCTCTCCCTTCTTCCCAGGCTCAACTTCACTCCTGATTTTTCTCTACTTCCTTCCCACCAGCAACAGAGAGGGACAAGGAATGAGGGCCACAGCCAGTTCATCACATCTCTGCCTCTCCCTCACTTCTCAGGGGGAGGACTCCTCACACTCTTCCCCTGCTCCATCATGGGGTCTCTCCCACAGGACAGTCCTCTACCAACTGCTCCAGTGTGAGTCCCCCATGGGATCACAAGTCCTGACAACCTGCTCTAGCGTGGGCTCCTCCCTCCATGTGTCCACAAACCCTGCCAGGAGTCTGCTCCAGTGTGGGCTTCCCACAGGGTCACAAGTCTTCTTTTGGGCATCTACCTGCTCTGGCATGGGGCTCTCCATGAGCTGCAGGTAGATCTCTGCTCCCCACAGGCCTCTATGGGCTGCAGGGGCACAGCTGCCTCACCATGTTCTTCACCAGGGGCTGCATAGGATTTTCTGGCACCTGGAGCCCCTCCTTCCTCACTGACCTCGGGGTCTGCAGAGCTGTCGCTCTCACATATTCTCACTCCTCCCCCCCTGATGCAGTTGTGTACGTTTTTTCCCCTTTTCTTAAAGACACTATTCCCAAGGTACTACCAAGACTGGCCTGACACAGAGATGCAAAAGAGGTACAACCTGAATTCTGACATTTAGTTTCCATGCTTTAACTGTAATAACATCCTTTGAACGTACCCTACCATTTTTAAGTGGGATCCCGCCACCAAACCAAAGCCAAACCCTGATATTACAGTATCTCAAATCAACCAACTTAGAAAGTTCTGGACATATGTTAAAACCCTGACCATTGCATTAGTGGGTCTCGGAATAACGTTGCAGGGGGACTCGAGTGCTCAATAAACACATTAACTCTTCTAAATGTTTTGCTTATGCCAGCTGGAAAAGGAGGATGATGGTTTCACTGCATCTGCAAGCCTTCTAATTGCGTTACTGGATGGGCCAGAAGTCTGGCAGCCATGGAAATCAAAGCCTTCATTTCTCTTTAGGCCAAGAACAGTATATTTAACAGCAACAGGAATGGAGTAACGGGTCTAAGTGTCAGCACTGAGGGTGCTGGCTGAGAGGGGGAATGACAGCATATGCAAAGCTGAGGTTGCAGGCAGGGAGGGTGGGGGATAACATCTGTGGGGCAAACAGGGCAAGGGGAGGGGAAGCAAAACACAGCAGAACAGCAAAAATACCTCATCCCTGGAGGCTGTTCCCACCCAAAGGGCCACGATCTGCTTGGTGTAAGAACACAAAAGGGAAGGGTACCTGCAAGGTGGCCCAGTTTGTAGCTGCATAAGCCACTATTTATATAAATACATATATTTAAGTATTTTTTCCTTATATTTTCTATGCAACGCGTGCGCCACAGAAGTGAAATCACCAGGACCTGGTGAGATAAAAGAAGTGATAAATTGTTTCTTGCAGAGAAAACTCAAGGCACAAACATTAACATTAGCAACGTAGGAGGTTCATGAAGTTATACCTATAAGTAACGCAATTTATAACGTACACCTATTTGGGAAAGAGGGCTTTGATTTAAGGAATGGAAGTTTAATTAAGGTAAAACAAAAGTTTCCATTAATCTTGAAGGAATTCACAACCTGCTGCTCTCCTGCACCATCCAATTCAGCTAATGCTATAACAGGATCAAGTGCAGCACTACCTGAAACCTCCCGCAATGCAGACAAGGCTGGGCAAGCTGTACCAGAGCACGTGGCCTTCTCCAGGCTTGGGAAACAGGAAGCTTTGTCTCCTCAAAATGCTGCTCCAAAAATGCCCCGAGTGCAGTGGGCACATATTTTCACTGGACAGGGCACACAGGGAAAATGATGAAGGAGCAGAGATGTTGACAAACTCGGGAATAGCAGAGAAAAATTGCCAGAGCCTTCACCTGCAGGCAGCAGGTTCTGCTGCCATCCAAAACTGCATTTCATGCCACAAGCACAAGTTTTCTCTTGAGCAGTAACTAAGTAAAATTCCAGTTATACTTAAATCTTCTCCCTGCATGAATTCAAGTCATAGGGTTGTGCTAAAGAAGTTTACTGTCTTACATTTCTGTGGTACAGGGTAAGCACAGGTAAGGATGGGGCAGGAGAGCTGAGCATCCTCCCCAGCCAGCAGAACCACCTCCTTACAGCTATGGCCAAGAAAGGGTTTAGATCTGGCTTGGCTCTGTAAGTCTGTTATAACTGTATGGAAGAGTTGGCTGAACTGGGCTGTGGCTGGGTCATGTCTGCAAGGCTGTTTGGAAGAGAGGGATCCTTGGTTTGTACACTGAAAGCTGCTGGAATCTCTGAAAGAAGATATGTCAAAGCCATTTTTGCAGGTCAGTTTTCAAAGTAAGGCCACACTGCAAAATATCAGCTTTGATGACAAAATTGTATGGCTGCTATTGAAAGACAGTACAGTAAATTGCATTTTAATAAGGTCTGCCTGAACAGAAAAGGTGAAAAACTTCATTAAACAAAGCCACCCAGAATACAGATGATACATATAAAGTTGTGTCTCTAATATGCTACTACTGATGCTTTCTCCATTGTGTTTATCTGAAGGGAGAGGGAAGAGAAGGCAGCTATGCCTTAGGTATTAGGAATGATGAGAGTATAGCTTTATAGCTTTAGCACAATAAATGCAAAGCATGACACCTTCCCTACTTTGTTCTGCAGAATGAACTATTCAACATAATAATGAACTTCGCATCATCTAGAGGACTCAATTGTGCCTGCTTCCCTAATCCCAGCCATCTAAAACACTCCTGGATCCAGAAGGACGAGTGAAACCAGCAACTAAAATGCACCTGAGAAGCAGAAATCATGGGGTCATTCAGCTGTAGAAAAGCATTTTAGATTTGAAAACAAAGGATGTAAAAAGAGCAAACAACAAAACCCACCAAGGACTGAGATTAAAGTCAGAAGCAAAATGCAGGATGTCTTTAGACAAGTTCATTGATTGCGAGAGGGGGAAAAAAAAAAATCCAAACTTGACACACAATTCATACTAGAGAGAAATTCTCTATTCTTTCATTCAACTTCCCCTCTCCTCAACTTGCTCATTCACCTCCCTACAACTTACCTGCCCCTAAGGAATATCATGAGGCAGCCCCTGAATTCTAATAGTTTTTTTGATATTCCAATAAATCCCATAGATTTAAATGGGCAAAATTGCCTACCAGGCATGCTCCACAATACTGGAGAAGAAGTCACCTGAAGCTGTAGATGGGCTTTCTTTTGTTTATGGGTTTTAAATAATTCAGAGAGGAGCTGTCAAGCTGAATCTGCAAAGCTCCCTTGACTTTGGACTTACGCTATCAGACTGCTTGCCTATTGTTTATAAAGACAAAGAGGAAAACATTATGGGATCGTGTGTCTGCACGGGAAGGGAGTCAAGGACTAGGAGAACAAGGGCTGTCAGGACAGAAGTCATAAAAAATACAGATGGGAAAGTAAAAGTAGGCAATAGGTGAAATACAGATGTACCAGCAAAGCAGCGAGAGAGGTTGCCGGTTTGGTTGTGCTATAAATACACAATGCTCGTGGTTTCTTGTGGAATATGATGTAGTCCTTAAAAAGGAAAACCCCAAATGCAAATGGTAACTTTAATTAGCAATTAAAAGCCTGACTTCCCAGCTACACAACTGCAGCTGCCTCTCCCAGATCTGTCTCACTTCTGCAAACCCATGACAGCCATCAGGCGGTGGGCCAGCATTTAATAATCATCCCAAGCATCAGAGAGAGCAATTCCATCCTTTCTCTCTTTCTTCCCTTTTTTCTGAGCTCTTTGGGTGCACAAAGGTTTGCTAGGTCCTGCCTGGGGACACCAGCAAACCACAGGCAATGGCCCCTGGCATCCCAGAGAGCTCACACACTCCAAGGTGCCTTTTAGACTTATTTATTATTTTTTTTTTTAAATGACTCTGTGGCATGCACGGCTTTGATGGGGTTTTGCACAGTCATTTTCAATCAAAGCCGCAAACCTGACTTTACAGCAAATGACTGTTTCTTGAGGCAGTCAAGAGGAGAGGAGAGGGGAACCTCAGGACATGCAGCCCTGCTCCACTCATGCACATCTCTCCAAGCAGAACACAATCACCTCTACGGCCACTTCGCTAAACCTAAGAAGAAGGTTGGAAAAAAGGGTATTTAATCCAAACCCCAATAACTATGATTACAGTCTTGCTTTAAATGACCGAGCTGGATTAACACTTGGCAATTATACTTAGCTCTGGATGCTGCAGACAAAAATCCTGCCCAAGGGCTGTCCCCACGAGGTGGGAATGCTGTGGCTGGGCAGCAGTCACTGCTGAGGACCCTGCAGGAGCAGTCTCAGCCCACTATGAGATAACACTCGTGTGTGGAGGGGAACGATCCAGTTTAGTTGGCTGTCCTAAAGCAGACAGAGACCTCCACTTTGCTCTAGGAAGACTGCAACAGTGGACAAAAATATATATATTTTGCCCACGACTGGTCCTGACTGGCCCCAGCAGCTTCCAGTCCTCAAAAATTTCGTGATTAAACCAGCCTTTTATTACACTGTCTTTTATCCCGGGCTCCTGACCGTATCAAATCCTAAATGAAACATGATGTAACGCATGCAAATAAGCTGAAGAAAAAGAGGATTCGAATAATAGGAAAATATCATTAAGTGGAAAAGTTTAACTCAGAAGGTCAAAATCATTCTAGCTAGAAGAAAGAGATGCTGCAAGGGGCACACTCACATGCCTGACAGCCTTGAACGTGGCACCAACAGTGCCTTCCCTGCCCTGCTCAGTGACTGCCAGCAAACAGCAGGGCCTGGAGCTGCAGTGCCTTAATAAGTCCCTAAATCTCCTGGCCTTGAATACACTCCTAAACTCCAGGGAACAGCTTGCCAATGGTGTGTTGCCTGCCAGCATCCCAAAGGCAAGGCCATTACACAGCAAGATGTTCCCCCACCCTTTTTATTTATTTATTTTTAAATTATTTTCAATGTAGTTCATGCATCTGGCAAACATGCAACGCCAGCTCCCAAAAATCACTGATCACAGTCCTCTCTCAGGAAGTGAAATGAACTGAGAGGCCATCAAGCTCCCATGTTACATCCTGGAAATCCTTGAATTAGATGCTTCCCCCCATGCTCTCTCCTTGGCCCTCTGAAAGGGCAAAAACCAGACGACATCATAACTCCATTCTAGGCTGTAATTGGAGATTTAGGACAACCTGATAGCTCTACACACTTTCCAATGGAAAAGAAGAGATTTAAAAAAAAAGACATTAACTCTGAAAAGCATGGATTTGTTGTTAGCACCACTGTGTGGGCAGTGAGCAGTTGGGGTTGGCAGCAGTGGGGAGCAGTGGATCGTGTTGTGGCTCTGCTGGGCACACTGACCCACTGGCTCGGGGAGCTGGAGCTTGTCTTCCTCTGGCTTCCCAAAGAACCAAAGCTGCATTAAAGTACTCCATTTTCCATCCTGGCTACTCCACAAGCACAGCAGCAGCTCAGTTAATGGCAAAACTTACACCCATCAGAGGCTTTCACAGGTGGAGTGAGCCCTTTTTATTGCATGCCAAAATAATTTCCAGCTAATACACTACACAGATTTAACCCATTCCATACTGCACCTCCTCACAACTACATTCCAAAAAAAAAAAAAAAAAACAAAACCACAAAAAAAAGAGAGCATTTTTCTTCCTAATGAGCCAGTAAATTAGTAAAAAGTATCTCTCTTCATATAATGTACTCACTCTCATGCTTGTGATTTCTCAGCACTGCGAGACCAAAGTGAGATCTGGGTAATGTTCTACATCACTGTTTAAGGACAATTCAATCATCTTTGTTCTGGATTAAGTCTTGCTCCCGATTAATCTTAACAGAGCAACGAATAGGAAATCCATGACTCGGGAAGTAGGCAGATTTTATCTTTAAACACAATTCACAAGTAAAATCATCTCTCTTACAATGGATGATTCTGCTACTGTTCAAGTTATTTTCACACAGTGGGTATAAAAAAAATTATCTCTAGATATCTCAAATTGAAATGACTGTTTTTAATGCTCCCTGTCATTCTGAATGCATGCTAAGACTAACAATACTGCATCAAAAAGGAGAGCTCAACAATCAAGAAATCCATTAAGCTACCAATGACACTAATAGCAAAAAAGGAAGTTTAAAAAGGCTCAAGTATATAAAGAAAAAAAATTACCTACTGGGATTATAGGAGCGAACAAACCCCCTTGTGTTGCGCCACAGTACCTCTGATTTTCTAATACCCTTCAGCTACATAAATATTAGAATACAAACCCCAGCTCTGTTGACAAAGGGGGAGGGAAGACAAACACTTCTGGCTTTTGATTTTTATTTTTTTTTTAGCTAATCTGCTTCATCCTCCCTTGATTTTAGATATTCTTTCTGAAGCGATGCTGCTGTTGACTCACTTCTCAACACACACACAGAGCTGAAGCACATGGAAGGCACCTCCTGCTTTTCTCTCAGCCTGACAATTCTTAAAACATTTCAAAGATGGTAAGAAATGCAGGACAAAATACAGGGGTTATAAGAAATTAAAAATAACTGTTCTCTGTCAGGACTGTATGACTTATTTCTTGTCACAGCAAACTCACCAGTACTGCTACAACCATCAGCAGAAAAGATCTCACAAAGAGTTCACAATCATGTCCTGCCCTAGGTATAGAATCCAAGAAAGAGATAAATGATTGTATAAGGAAATGGCCTCTAAAATAAAAAAGCCACACACAGAGCACATACACAGTATGTGTTTGTTGGGATAAGGAGAGACAGACAACGGAGCTGGACCCTGTGTCACGTTCATTACCTCATTAACTCTGATTTGTAATGAGCTGGGCTCAAATTCCCCATTCATGTCTTATCCAAAACTAATACAGAAGCCCCAGCCTGGCTAAAAATACACCATAAAGTTACCTCTAATCTGTTCTCAAAGGAAAGAAACGGAAACTTCAAAAATCTCTACAAAAATGAGTCTTCCTAGCTCCCCTTCCCACTCCAGAATGGGTAATTCATAGGTTCACAATGATTAGTAAAACCCAAAGACCTGGTGGTGGGCTTAGGAGGAGATTGTTTTAGTTGCCCCTTCCATGCTCACGGGGGAAACCAGGGAGCCTTATGATGGGGAGAGGAGGGATGGCTGCAGAGGATGGCCAAGAGGCATGGAGAGAGGGTCTGAGTCCACATGGGATGCACCGGCAAAGCAGTGGCCAAATTGCATCCCTTCGCCTTGTTACAGTACATTTATCCAAAAGAAATCTCCAAAGCAGCGTCTTTCTTATACAAACACCTGAGCCTTGGAGTGATTTTTCAGTGTGGCTCTTTGCTTACTTTTGCCACAGTAAATATATATATATTCTTAAGTCTTGAAACGAAGAAACTCCCAAGCTCCCAGTGCGGGCTGCTGCCTGCTATAATGCTGGAAGAAAAGTTTCACAAGCTGCTAACTCCTGTTTTATTTCAGATTTTCACGCGTTTCCCAACAATTTAAATTTCTTCTGTTGCATTGTCAAGCGAAGCGTGAGCCTGGTGAAAACAAAGCCCACAGCGAGCTGAATCCTTTTGTACTAAATAAGGACATTCGTATTTCACTTCCAGCTCATTTTCTCTCCTCTTTTTTTGCAGGTTTTTCTGGTAACTCCTGCTGGCCCAAATTCATGTTTTCAAACGCCGGAGTTAACACGCGAGTTACGAAGCGAGACACGCACAGAAGCACTATTAACCTATTTTAATCAAGGGTATTTCACTCTAAACGAGTCAAGACATCCCCCAAGCACACAGTCCCCACACTAGAGCAGCTTGCTGTTATTTGGTGGTCAGAACAAACCTGGCCAGAGTAGTCTGCTTTGTAGCAGGTCTTTCTTGGAAGAAAAAAAGGCAATGAGGTCTCAACTGATCAACCTAAAAACTGGGAAGAATGAGTCATATGCCTGATTAACACGGGGATTTCTTGACTGGCCATGTTCAGCCTCTGCTAGGGTGGGAAGCGAGGAGGGATACAGATTCTCCCCTCCTCCTGCTGCAGTTAATTTATGTGCTATCTGCAGATTACAGGTAAAAGGAGCTTTTATTTATTTATTTATATAATGGATCTGAACCAATCTTTCTTCCCAGTATATGTAATATTGCTTATCTTCCCTCCAGTATCTCTCATTATTATAAATACACGGGAAACAACACTGCCTCATCTGCAGCTCCCCAGGCTGCCCCAGCTCTACCTCTCTGCTTAACTTAATATTCATTTCAGACATACCAAAGTAAAACTAAAAAAATCCAGTACTGCACCAAACTGTTCACTTCTCTCCAGCTTTTGCATCTAGATAAGAGTTTTGGAAGTGATTATGATATACAATACCATCAGAGACATAATTATTTGAAGCAGCACTTCCCTTGCAGAATTTAAAACACCTCATGTGAGTGTGAATTCCATTGAGCTGCACAACCCCAAATTTAACAGTGCCATTTCTGTCAAAAAGGCACTCATTACATTACTAAACATAACTTTCCTGTCACACTGGCTTTCTCTTCCTTAGAAAGGACTGATTATTATAATTCTGTGTGTATCCTATATAAAATAATTAGGTCTCTTAATTACATATCCAAGTAGTTCCCATTCAGACACGAGATTGCTCGCTAAGGAGTGTCTGTTTTCACTCCATGCACATCCCTAGAATTAGAGCAGAGCAGCACTCAAAGAAAAATAAGTCTTATTTAAATAGTTTAAAAGGATACAAATCCACGTTGCTGTTGGAAAACGAGTCTGAGCAGTTGTTTTCACAAGCCTTAATTCTTGCTTTACTAACGCAACAGAACGCAATTGGCATTAAGCTGGTCACAAGTTATTGGGTTTCAAAAGGCTTTGGGGTTTTGTTACTGATAACAGAAGGGCAAAGAGCACACAAAAACATTCAGAACAATTGCCCAAAGCCAAGTAGTAACTCCATTAACGCAGAGATCTACATAAAGTAAAGCTTTTGCAGAGAAAACCACCTATGCATAAAGGCATCTACTTCCATTTCACCCAGAGGTTAAATTATCTGGTCAAAATCTTGTGCTGGAAAGAAAAAAAAAAATCAGTTCATATTTTTTCCACTTCATTTAGACTCTGTAAAACATTAAATCCTGTCATTAAAATTGCTTAATTAGGAGCACTAGAGCAAAAGGTTGATGCAGCTCATGAGCTGTGACTGCTGAATGGTGGTGGCCTGGCAGGACTCACCATCGGTATTAGCACTGAAGAATGGGGAAAAAAAATAAAAAGACAATATTGTGAGGTTGTTTTGGCTGTAATTGAGGCAGTGTCACTTGTTAGAAGGAACGAGGTTATAAACCCACCTTCAAAGAGCAGTGACAGCAGACCACCACCCTCATGTGGGAATTCTGAGGTTGCACTGAAGTCACTTCAAAAGCGGTGGTGAGCCCAATGCCAAGGGCTTTTCAAAACCTGCCTCACTCGCTCTTTCTGATCGGAAACCAAAGTCCTCCTTTAGCAGTAAGTGTTGGGAAACACAGCTCTTACCCCTGCAGTTCCTGTCTTAAGTGACTCCCTTCATCTGCTTTGTAGTACACTAAATACTGCCCAGCTGAGATCAGCTCCTGGCACTCAGACCTCATCTCACCGGCACTTTGTGCCAACCAGGGACTTCAGCAGATGGCACTTCACACAGCAGAGAGCCAGCATGAGCCCAGCACTGGAAAGTAAAGCAAAGGCTGCTCACGTAGGAGAGGCTCTGACTCAGAGGAGACCAGCTTTAGTTGGAGCTTGAGATCAGGCAATAGCTGTTGGCTCAGTACCCACAAAACTTGCTGAGTTCCTGCTGTTACCCACTGCTTGCAGGGGGCTCTGCTCCAAGGACACTAAACTACACATAACATGCAGTGGGTGTGGAGAGGCCATGAACCTGATCAGAGGGGTGGAAGACCTCTCCTGTGAGGACAGGTGAGGTTGTTCAGCCTGGAGAAGGCCCCAGGAAGACATTATTGCAGCCTTCCAGTATTCAAAGGGAGCCCATATAAAAGATTGGGACAAACTTTTTAGTAGGGCCCGTTGCAATAGGACAAAGGAGAATGGTTTTAATTGAAAGAGGGCTGATTTAGGTCAGATATAATGAAGTTTTTTACAACGAGGGTGGTGAGGTACTGGCACAGGTTGCCCAGAGAGGTGGTGGATGTCCCATCCTTGGAAACATTCAAGGCCAGGTTGGACAGGGCTTTGAACAACCTGCTCCAGTGGGAAGTGTCCCTGTTAATTGCAGGGGGTCGGACTAGATGACCTGGAAACGTTTCTTCCAGCCCAAACTACTCTATGATTCTGTGATTATAAAACCCCCCAAAAATACCAGGAATGAGCCTTCCTGCCCACAGTCTGAGCTGTGGGGGAGCAGAGAGCATGCCTGCCACCTCTAATCCCCATGGCAGGTGAAATGCCCATGAGACAAAGGCACAATGTTAAGATCAGGCATGGGAAGAGAGAGCTCACAATTCTTGATAAGGATCTTTCCAGGCACCATCTGAACCCTACCTGCCTCCCCCCAAGCCTCATAACATAACCAATGACTGAATCAGCAGCCGTAGAACCCAGCAGGATACGTATCAGAGTTCAGACCAGAAGGCCCAACAGCAGCACTGCAGAGGTTGGGTGGGAAGGGAAAACAGTTGTCCAGTTATTTCGTTCTAAAAGCAAGTGTTCTCTGAACCTGAGTCTGCTCTTTTGTCTCTCTCCACCCCAGTATAAGTAACAAATAATTTTCTTTGAAGTTGTGCTATTTGGGACATAGCTTATACAAGGGCCACACAATACATACTGTAATGTTATGGTTCAGTAGAGAGCTAGGGATGGAGTCGGGCACGGAGTCCAGGCTCCAGGTGACTTCTTGACTTGGGTTCATCTGTTATGAAACTCGTATTTGAATAAAAAATTGATGGCTACTAAAGCAGCTGAGTCCCAAGAGGAGAAAAAAACATCTATTTACAAGTTTGACGACAGTTGCAGAGAGACTTCTTTGTGTTCCCAGCTCACGGTGTGTATCACAGCAATACAATTTGTGGCTGCATTGGGATGCTCTGATTTTTTAAAGCCAAGGAAACAGCAAGAGCCTGCTCGGACCTCTGCTAGTGCCAGCAATGTTCTGCAATCCATTATCTCTACAGCTGCACCACTGGGATCAGCTACTGGAACTGTTAATGTCAACAGCACTCCGAGTTATGTTTGCCACTGTGTCATTCACTTGGTCTAGGAAAGATGACTCCAATAAGGAGGACCCCAGTCCTACCTACAGCACGCTCTACTTCTCTTGGCATTACAAGAGACACATTGGTAAGCAAATATCATCTGTGAAAGTCTGAAAGAGTAAACACTGTCTTCATTCAAGAAACATGTGCGACTTTCATCTAAAAACAACAATCAACCCCGTGGCAATTTTCTGCAATTATGCAAGGGGAAAAACAACACCTCACCTTGCAGAAGGAGAGAAACTGAGTTTGCAAATGTAAAGTTAAAACCAACAAAGAAGAAAAACCCGAGCCACCTACATTTCTTGAAGAAGGTGTTCTTAAAATAGAAGTTAGAATGATATCAGAGTGCTGCAGTACCACAGGGGACCTGAACTTCCAGAGCTGAACAAAAGAGAGACTCAGCCCCTCTGTTCTCAGTGGTGGTATGGACATGGATGGCTCTGCATCCAGGAAAGGAAGAGTTAACACAGGTACTGATGTATCAGCCACCTCGAGCCCTGAAACAGCAAAACAAATGGTGCAATATGCCTTTTTGCCCCCAAACACACTAGGCAGGAGGAGCACAGTGAACAGAGATTGGGATTATGAGGGAATTGCCCTGCTCCCTTCATCCCTGCTGTGCTTGACTGCGGCAGCAGTGTGGTCCTGCCCTCACCAGGAAGGAGCTCAGAGAGTGTCCTGTAACTGGGTAGAAGGCAGCAAGGAAAGAACATTTTCCAACATTTTGATTCTTCTACAGAAGACTCAAAATTAAACACTTTCTCCTAAAGCCTGTCATTTGCATAATCACATTATCGAGATGGTCTTTCACATGGATCGAGGTGTCAACACATTGAGATTTCAATATAATGCATGAACTGTTAATAATAGAGTATGATTTTTCCCCCTCACAAAGTTCTCCACAGTTGGACTCCAAGGTTTGTGACAGGTAGTAAAATATTGTTCATCACCTGAGCACTTTTTAATTAATTCTGCTTAGTCACAGAAAAAATAGAGCGCGAGATGAGCATTTGAAGAGAGATGAAAGGTATGAAAGCACACAAGCACGTTCAGCACAAAGGAACATATACATACTCAACTTGTGACATCTTTTATCAGCAAGGTAGAAATTATTCTGCATAAGAGAATAGCTTTCAAGCAGCACATAAACCAGTATATACAGTGTGTGTTGGTACACATAAGTAATATGCTCAGATTTGGGGGAAAAAAAAAATCAAGCATGTATGATGTATTTTCTGATATTCTGGGTTCCACCTGCTTTTAACAAAGATTTGAGATTTTCAAACGAGTAAGGGAGCACAGACATGAAACGGGTAGAATGGAAGAGAAATCAAATACATTTACTACCTAAGGAAAGTGCAAAGCAGCAAAATAAAAAAAAAAAAAGTCAAAGAAAACTTCATGTTTAAAGCATTGCCAAAGGCCAGAGAGCAGAGGGCATGTCAGGAGGAGTGGGAAGCCTCACACAGAGCTGTGAGCCTCACAGCACACAGGCTACGGGGCTTGGACAGCTTCCATGGGAGGGAGGAAAATCTTTGAAGGTTTTCACATGGGGGAGAAAAACCAGTAGAATATAGCTGATCAAAGTTACATCTCGCTTTTTTTTTTTTTTAAAGTTGATCATCATCAGCCTCCTGTCAACTGCCGTGCATTTCAATCGCGAGGGTGAGGACAAAAGTATCTCCGTGTTTCCAGCATGAAGCAGCAGCACTGCCCTGGAGAATAACCTGCAAGGATACTGCTTTGGGAGAGGCCGCACACAAATGCTATGGGACAGTTCTGGTCTAGGAAAGAAAGGATGAGTCAGAAAACAGCAGGTGCCCTCCCAGAAAATACTGCAGCTGGAGCTGCTCACGCTGCAGACTGTGCCACAGCTGGTATCAGAGGCAAGCAAGGGGCAGCTGGGTCTGATCATTCCAGGCAGGCATTTATCTCCTAAGCTTTAGGTTACTACCTAGGCACTGTATCCTAACTGACATCTGAACAGCCAACTGAGGATGCTGCAAAAATAAATCAACCTCGAGCTGAAGCTGGAAGTCAAAATTCTCATCAATTCTCAGACTCGAAAATTTCAGCAGCAAAGCGGAACAAAAAAAATATCAAGTACCACACTTGTTTTCCCCCCAAAATCCCACTGGATTTTGTATTTCAAGCTACAAGAGATGTAGTTACAGTTGATACAAGTTACTTAAGAATGACACTGAATTAGCATTCGGTTACTTGGGAATGACAAAGGAGGTTTAATTTTTAATGTTCATAAGTCACCCAAATTAATTAGCGCTTTCAAATGCCAATGAATCACTTCCTGAAATAATTTGTATTGGCTAAATTAATTTCTGTGAAGGGAGCCAATTTGTTGATTGTAAATTATCAGAGTCCCTGACTAGCTCCTGTGTACCATTTATTAGGCTACTGGGAAACAAAGGATGGCTACTTTTCATCTGTGAACAAGATTACAGCCCTATTAAGTGACCAGCTTACAGTGGTACAATTACAGCTTTCTATTTAAAGAATTCAAACCAGACATCATTAAGAAAGCAAGCTGAATGTCCAGAGGAAAGGAAAAATAAACAACAGAAAAGCTTGTTTTCCGAAAAGATGCACCAAAGCCCTATTTGAAGGGAATATTTCATCCTCTGTGACCAACAAAGAGAAGTTCAGAGGTACAGAACTAATGACAAAGATACCTTCCATCACATGACAGTGCATAAAGACAACCTGAAGCCTGGAACCCCAGAGCTTGCTTCTCTCACCCATATACAGATTGGTTTTGAGACCCCCCATAAATTAAAATGACATTTGAAGAGTGACAACAGGGTGAGGAAACACATACACAGATTTCTGCTGAGGCAGAGGAGACGCTTTCCTAGCACTGAGAGCCTTCCTCCAAAGAACCAGGAGACCTCTGCACCCCTCCAGCACGTCCCACCACCCACCCGCTCTTTGATTAAAGGCTGCAGTTTTCTCTCAATGGATTTCCTTTCTTTACTCCTCAAAAAACCCCCACAAATGTACATAAAGCTTTACCTAAGCTAATTCGCATGGCTCTCTCCTGTTCTTATCTGCATCTCCTCACTGGTATCTAAGCCTCGACATTTCTGCTTGTGAAATCCTTCCCTGGTAACCTCCTTATCTAGAGTAATGAATACTCATGCAAACAGGTACAAAATTAAATGGCTTCTTTACAGTGATTATGATAGATTGAGCCATGCTTAATCTACATAATCAAATTGCTTCTGTGTTCAGCTGTAATACCTTTTTGCTGTCCTGGGAGCAGGTTCAGCCTTGGTTTCTCTTTTGACAGCTTCTGAGGAAACCTAACCATAACTGGGAAAAGGGCTACTTGAGATGTAATTATTTAACATAGCTGTATGAGGCACATCTTGAACTCTGGAACAGGGCAGAGCAGGTCCAAACCTTCAGGGAAGGGGAAAACATCCCACAGGACACGTGAGGAAAAAACAAAGTACAAACGAATCTCCTCCAGCTATGATCCATGTACCTAAACACAGTTGGAGCTATCCTTCCAAGACAGATAAAACATCTCTACCCACTTAAGTGCATTGAACTACTCCCACTGCTATAATTTCCTTTCCCTATGCAAGAGCACCCCTGTATTCAAGAGCATCCCCTGTTTATATACTACTGAAACAGAAGACTGTTGTTTTCCAGTCTCAAGACCAAATTCATGTTTGAAATCAAGCTGGCTAAGAAGGATGGCATGAATGTATTATAAAATCCTTGACTTGGAGGAAAAAAAGGGCTTTTGTTCAGGGAAGGTTCTGAAGAGCATCTCTGTGTCTAACTCACGTTTATCAGGTCACTTAGGCCAGAAGTATTCTGAAGCTTTCTCTACTTTTAAATATTGATTGATTTTTAGCATAAAATGAGAAGGGAGAAATGGTTTTCCCCACAAACAATAAATAAGGGCTATTTAAAAAATATCAAACAGCCTATTTACCTTTGTCCAGAACACAGCACTGCAAGAAGCAGAGGTTTGCTTCATAATGGCCTGCTGAGAGGCTTTTTATTTGCCGTTTTTTTTCCAAAGAGTCTAACAAAATTATTAGCCTACAAGCTAGTGCTTATTTCTAAACATTTTTAGGAGTTGAAAAGTGAGTAATCCTGGTGCAAAATGCTAATAAGCACTTAGGAAGAATGATTTCTCTCCCTTGTAATGGCTTTGATATAGGTAGAAAGAAGGTGCTGGCTGGACCTCTGCAGCTGGAAAGGTGACAGCTCCTGCAAAAAGGTCTCTGCATCTTTGTAAGCAAAGGAAAAGCAACACAGAAGGGAAAGAAATAAAAATATGGGTTCTGGCAAGGGCTGCTGGCACAGCTTGACTCTGGCTCAGGAGGAAGTAAAAGCCTGAATTACATAAAAATAGATTTAAGAAAGAATCAATGACATTTCATCTGAAAGTTTTAGTTAAGTTTTAATTAGGATCTGAGATTCTGCACTTAAGTGCACGAAGTGAAGGAGTACTTGTACTCATGCTTCCCCAGATAACTGACAGATCTGAAACTTACTCATCTCATCTCCAAAGGTTAATTAAAGAACAATCCTTGAGAGCAACACTGTAAGGAAACAGTGCCTGCTCCAGCAGTGAGCCCCAGGGAAGTGCCTGCCTTACCCACCCCTCAGGAACAGCCTCGGCAGCAAACAGAAGCTGCTGCCCAGTGACCGTGGAACGGAGACGAGGGAGGTGCTCGGAACCAACCCAGCAAGGCACAGAGAAGAGTGTGCCCACAGCAGCACAAAGCTTACTCACTGTGCTCCCTGCGGATCTGGGGCAGGTTTCCCAAGGCTCACAGGGCTGCTGGGCTGGAACCGCCTCACGCACAGCAGAGCAGGCGGGATCACCGCCAGCGGTGACAGGGAGGTGTGGTGACTCTTATAATTAGGAAACTAAGGCAGAGTGACTCATCCAGGATCAAAGTCTGCAAATTAAGGCAGGAATAAGCTGTGGGTTCCCCAAACCCCACAGATGCTGACAGCACTGGGAGACAAAGGCCTTCTCGGGTTCATCCCAGCATCAGAAAAAAAATAAAAAATATATGTCAGCTTTTAGGGAAGCCTGTATATATGAAGCTCATTTGAAAAAAATCATGCCAAATTGGAGAAACATTATTGAAATGTAGAGTAGAAGAGTTTCATCATTGGAGCGAGACTTCGTGGACATAACTGACCTTTGGCTGTGCAGTAATTTAATTTCCTAAGAACATGAGCAAAGGCTCAATTAGGCCAGAAGAGGATCGCTATGCTGGTACAAGAGGGAAGAGGAATGTGCAGCTGGATCAGTGAAAAGTCCTTCTTGTCTGGAGATATGGTGAAGAAAGAATTAGGGCCTCTCAGCAGAAGCAAGTGAGGCTGCTTGCTCGGTGTGTAGAGCAGCATGGCATGCACCACAGGCAGAGGTAAAAACTACTCAGCCAGCAGCTCTCCAACCACAGGCAGCTTTTTGCTGCTCTCTTTACAAACCAGAGCCAGGTACTGGGGCTGCCATGGGAGAAATAGGCTCATTTAGAAGCAGCCCAGGGAAAAGCAGAGGAATGATAGCAAAAAAGATAAGAACGGCAGTGGATTCTGAATTAATGGAGTGAAGCCTGACTATTATTTGGTGCAATCTTGATGGGCCTGATTTAACTATTACATTTTTGTACAGTATTTTTCATACTGGTTATGAAGAATTGCTCGACAGCCTCTTGGTGACTGCTCAGAAGTTTGAAGGTCTATCGGAGTAAAGCATATTTATCAGAGAAAAGACTGCTAAGGAGATGGTATCAGAAATAACTCCAGGAGTGGGACATCACTGTTAATCCCTGTAGAAGAGCTGCCCAGGAGGGCAGTGGGCAGGACGACCCAAACACTGCAGTGAAGGCAGTTCAGGGAAGGGCATTTCTGGACACCCAGGTTCCCACATCACATTTTCATCCAGCAGAAAGATGAATTACACAACTTACAACAGCCACTCTTCATCTGAGACATGACACCTGTGTACACCAAACCCTCCTAAATCCCCAGCCAGAAAGAAGATGGTGACCCTACAGCACCGAGTTTCATGCCTACCGTTCGAACCACAACAGCCCACTTCGTATTTTTACACACAAAGGGCAGTTCCAGGCATGTGGGTTTATCTTTGTTTTGATTCAGAAGTGTCTATCTGAAGTGAGTTTATGTCAGTGACAACTGAATGACAGTTGTGGGGGCAGTTCCTTCATACAGAAACAGATTGGTAGACCTTGCCTCTCCCAAGCCCCGTCTTTGTGAATGCAACATCTCAGGACATCAGTTAGGTAACATTCCACTTCAGCTACTTGTGAGACTGCATTTAAGATGAGGTCCTTTTCTCCCCTTCCCAACAAGCACATTAAGTATCTGATTTGCAAACCCTTGTACATACAAGAGTTACTTGCTCATTGTTTTTTAATGCAAGCTTTTCAAGAGCACTCTGAATTCAAAAGCAGCATTTTGTCCTCCAGAGCAGCCCTGTGCTGAAAGGCCAGACTCACAAAAGCTGTGTCAGGCTTGCCTGCACCATTAGGACACATGCTATGGATTTGAATTAAGTGTCACTGGAACAGTCACTGAGGTGGCTGCAGCCCGGGCTCACCTCTTTTACTTATCTACTCATCTAAACAGGGGGGCTGTGTTCCCGTGAGCAAACCCAGACAGACACAGGAACACTGAGACAAGGCTCCACAGTGAGTATCTGCAGCTGCCATCACTAAAGCAACAAAAACCCCACTAATGCACCCAAAAAAACCCCACATCCGAGTGCCAGAAATCCTATGATGCTTTTGAGATTTCAGATGCCATGTAGAGGAATTCAAACACCCAGGTGGAAGAGTTAAGAGCACAGCAGTCCCTTCTCCCCCAGCATTTCAGTTACCCCGCAGATATTCATGTTCTCACACTGATCTGCAATACCCATAGTTTTCCCATAAATGGGAAAATACCAAGTGAAATACCAGTCAAACCCTCAGCAATGTTGTTTTGTGAGGAAGCAGGAGGCATTCCTTCTGCACCCTAGCAGAAAGCTTACCCCATCTGGTAGTGCCCTCCAGCACACGGCGCTCACAAACTCATTTGTGTCATCTTCTTTCCGGTCCTTGTCCAGGACACTTTTGACTGTATCAAACTTGAATGTCAGCAGTGTCTTTGAGAGGCCCTTATAGTATAAGTACAGGGAATTATTTTCGCTTCCTAGAAATAAAAAAAAATAAAAATAAAAATATACAAGATTAGGTTCTGGTAGCAGGAACAGAAATAAGGGTTCTTAGCTCTTCCATTGCTTAAGACAAGAGCAGACATTTCCTCCTTGTAGTTACCATCCCGCTTGTGGTGCCCTGACAGCTGGGAGTGCTCCACAGCAAACTTCCACCACGCTTAATAACAGGTCCAGGTTTTATTATAAGACAATTGCAGTATGCAGCATGCTTGCAAAACCTACAGCATCCTGACAACCCCCCCATAACTTCCTCAGGGCATTTTGAGCAGAGCATCTACGCTACCACGTGAAACACCGCTGCACCCAGCCCGCTCGGTGTCACAGCTCAAAGGCAGGTAGCACTGTCAAAGTTCTGCCTGCCATAATCAAGTATGACAGTTTGGTCTGTGGAGGCTTAAGCAAGAGAGACAAGTCTGTGCAGGCTTTATTTAGAAATCCATCCTGATTCCTGCCTTGCAAGCTGCACAGAAACCAGAGAACACGCAAGCTAAGTAAGGTCCTCCCTTCAGTGCTGGCACAGCTGTCCCGCTCGTCCCACAGCTATCAGCCTGTCACTGCTTTCCCACCAAAACCTGTGCATTTACACAGCTTCCACAGACCAACTTAAGCAGGGAAAGGACAGGAACAGCCAACGGGGTAACTGATGATTCAGTCTTCTAAGGAGCTGTTTGCTACTGCTTCAGCACGCAGAATGTTGCACTAAGTGACAAGCACAGGACCCTCTTGTGGCCCAGGCTACTGGTGATGCAGGAGGATGTGCCAGTTGTTAAGCTTGAAAGACGTAAGTCATATCAACAGCAATTACATTAGTGGTTGATTTTGATGACAAGCAGGTCTGAATCATCATATACAAACAACTCATCTGAAATGGAAAAAAACCAACTATAGACCCCCTTAGGACAGGGCTGCTCATGCTATTCCCTGGCAAGGGAAGGAGGGTGGAAGTTCAGAATAATACTCTTATTAAAAAGCCCACGCAGCTACATAGCACAAGTGCTGGTGTGCTTTGGAACTGGAGGGGCCCCAGCTCCGAGGAACCCCATTAGGATGTCGGGATGGCTGCTCTACTCACCACAGGCAATGTAGTCTCCGTTGGACGCAAGCCCTACAAAGTTCTTCTCGTTGATGTGACCCTTGAAGGAGCGCAAGCAGTGAGGCTTCCCTACGTTCCACAGCTTCAGCTGACTGTCTGTTGACCTGAAAACAATTCCTAAAGTTACCCTGCTGCCATACGGCAGGAACTCCTCCCTTGCCACACTGCTCCTTAACACCCTACTTGCAATGTAAACGCAGGAAGCCTTAGTGCACTCCAGGACACTTATCCCACTTTCAATCACATGCAGCTCAGCTTGAGCTCAGAAAGGTATCACATTATTTTAAAAGCCTGTCAAAATGCATTACATGTTTGAATAAAAACTTCCCTAAAGTATTACTCTCCCTTTCTCCCTTCAGTTGCAGAGCCCTCCACTGAACTGTATGGCCTTTGGGCCATCACTGCCTCCTCCAGATCCTCACAGATCCAGGACACACTGAATTTATTGATTTTTTTAAACCTTTATAGCATGAATAAAATCTGTTCCCTTCTCTGTGCTGGCTGCAACTTCATTCATGTCTTTCCATAACTTGGGTAGGAAGCAGTCTCCTCCATCTCCAGCTGCCCTGAAGCATGTTTTCCTCCTCTTGCCCAATACCAAGCAGCAGCACAGAAAAACCTGGGGGCTCAGAGTTGCTGTCAGCATTAAATTGATCTGGTTTTCTCATGTGTAATTGAGACTGCAGGGACACACACCTCAAGCTTCTACTTTTTTCACCTTGGCAGCGAAGCTAAATATTACTATTCAAAGTATGAAAAACCTCTTGGGATTAAATAAACATTGTTGTTTTCTGTGGTTTCCCTTCATGCAAACATACCTGCCTTCAAAATGTTTTTGTTTACTGTGAGCAAACATTTTGTCTTTGATAAAAAGACGGGAGATGGTGGTGGCCTCCTTTGCCAGGCAGAGTTCAACTTAAACAGGAAGAGACCATGTTTCCAGGAGATACAGGATTAATTTGTTCCCTTAAAGCTGAGGGGACATGAACATCTCTCACTTCACAGGCATTTTTCTCCAGCAATCATTGATTACATTTTGATATATGGCTCTGATAGTCTGGCACTCACTGACTTACAATATGTTCCACAGTTGGGGAACAAATGGTGATGTGGTGGAACTGGAGCCCCATGAAGCCTTTTTGAGAAGAGGGTTAGTGCTGTTCTGATCTTAAATTTGAAAGAGAATGGGAGCAGGACCTGTCAACCTCCTGGGTGGGAGGGAGGGGAAGCAGACAATGCTCCCCTCATGCAGGTTGTGCCACACAACCTTGCTGCTTTCTGAGTACTTAGAGCTGAAAGGAAAAAAAAAACAAGCCACCCAATATCCATCAAATATTACCAATGACGTAAGACATTAGCCCTGCACCAGTGTCCCATTTACCTAAAAATATAGCACAAAAGAGAAGAGATGCACCTTGTGCTATCCTGCAAAAACCTTATCTCAGTCCTCAATGACAGCTGGAATGACAAAGGAGCGATAAGGGAGCTGCAGCAAGATTTGTTAAGTCATTTGTAATAATAGTATGAGGTCAGATCAGAATGGAGGCATGAATTTTATCTGTAATACTGTGACTTAAGCAGGAGTGCATTCTTTACCCCAGGTCTCAAGTGGGGAGGCCTAAAAAAAAGAGCATTCAACTTCTCTGCCTGATGCTTGTTCCAGGTCTGTCCCTGCCCTACACTGCTGCTCACTCTTCCTTCCGTTGTCCTTACCATTCCAGGAGCAGCATAGCTCAGGGAGGGCAAAGAGGTGCATACTGCTGCTTTTTTGGCCCACAGGTACAGGGAGGTGCCCTCTGTCCTATTAGGACAGCTGTATTTTCAAAATGCTGCTTTTAAAAGCTTCAGAGTCGCCTGGAAACTAAAGTTTTCTGCAGGCAGGGTAAAGCAGCAAAAGACTAATCTCTGGTCTACAAGCTGTCAGATTCCTGTGACAGCTGCTGCTATTAGCTAACCCATCAGCAGGACCTCAGATATATAGGCACTTAACCTCTATATTTTAGTGACATACATTCTAGGTCTCTTCATTAAAATAAAAACATTTAAGTCCATTACTAATGGAATCTTTTTACTTTTAACAAATTCCCATCAAGCTCTAGCCACGTTTGCATTGCTTAGGATGAGCATGCCACAAAAGAAGAAAGTTATCCACCCTTGGACTGGAAGGATAAGATGAAAAGGCCATTGATCCTGCTGGTGTTACACTGCTCTTCTGGTTTCATACCCTCTCCAAAAAAACATCATGGATGTGCTGCTCTGTTAAATCTGTCTCTCTGTAAATCAGCACTGCAATCAATGTGTTATGCTAAATACCAGGCAGTTCTGAACACTCTTGAGGTCAAAACCTAACTCTACAAGGCAAAGTAAATCAATGCAATCCATAAAACAGCTTTAGCTAGAAATCTAGAGAATCTGAATATACATATAATTTTTTCTTAACAGAAATCAGCGCTTGATTTTTGAGAGCCACTACTGCTGTCTCCTCTCCTCGGTTTGCGAAAGAAAGACAGGAAAAATAATCTGCTCTGACATTTCTCCCTGTTCACACAGGAAAAGGTAGGTGAACCTTTCAGTTAGTCCCCTCATCCTGTTGTTGCCTGTCCAAGTCTGACAGCTCTATCGATATGCCTCTCAGAACTTCAGGATAAGCTTTCTGAGAAGGTTGGCCTAAGCAGGACAGGCCCATTCTGTCCTAAAACATCCCACAAATGATGTTCCACTTCATTATGGCTGTAAAACTTTCCCAGCCTCCTCCTGCTTCTATTAAACACAGATTTGGTTCAAAGCATTAAATTTAATTTTCTCTGTGTTCTAGATATAAATTTGCAGCCTTATAGAGTTATAACATTAATGGAAATAAGAAGAGAGGAGCTGATTAAATATAAACAGTACCAGAAGTCACTGGGGAATCTTTCATCTCACAGCTCAGCTCAGAGTAACTCCCTAGCAGCCTGAATACACCTTAAAATACTCTGTTTCATCTCCAGGCTTCTAGGGCAAACTGTGTGAAAACACAGGATAAAGTCAAGCTGGATAATCACTAGTACAAGGCAACAGGGTTACTTCCTGGGACTAGATCCACCCCTGTGATCCATCCCTGCTGCCCTCAGGTGTTATACACGAGGGTGTTAAGATCAAAGATCCCCCTGCAGCCCCCCAAAGCCTCTTGCACCTTCCTCACTGGGTAAGAGGGGCTCACCTCTGGTTTGCTGGCAGCCAAGTTATTCCAGCCTTTCACCGCGTAGGAATAAGTGTGTCTGTCAGATCATGTGATTGAAAACCTACCTAGAACTGAGGCAGCCACATCTGGCTTTGTAGCAGACACGTGGCCATGTAAGTGAACAGAAGCTAGAGAATATTGTTCCTCAGGGCCTCCACAGCAGACCTATGGTTTGCCCTGGCTGAAAAGCTACATGCCATTAGGACCACAAAACACAGCTTCTCCTTGTTTACTTTCTAACCTAAATATTACCCTAAAAAGGGCCTCCACAGAGCAGATAATAAGTTACCAGAGAACAGATCAAACAGTCAGTTCTACTGGAGTTGCTTTCAGGCTGTGGCTGAAAGACATAGTAGTACCATTTGATCGCTTCTGTCACTCATCAGCTGTGTTTTACTGCACATTATTGTCCCCAGGGCTCTGCCAGCAGCCTTCTCTATAGCAGAGCTCTGCTCAGGAGCATCCTCAGCCCACACAGCAAGAGGAGAGTCCACCTGCAGCTTCCCAAAGTCAGGGCTGGCAGACAGGAGCCACATCTAGTTGCCTTCATATTCCTCTTAAGCATTTTAGCTCCACAAGACAGAGCAGAGCCAAGTGACACCAGGAACGAGTTTCTATTTTTGTCTTAGAGAAAAGCAACGCTCTGCTTGCCAAAAGCACAGCAGCCAGTGAGAGCACCCACCCACGCAGGTGAACTCGCTCAGGGACCCCAAAGAGCATCTCAAAGCAAGGGCTACCAAGTTTTTAGCCCCCACAGAAGGCAGTACTTACGCAGAGACGATTTCTTCCCCGCTCACGAATTTGGCGTAGGACACTGCCTTGCGATGCCCTTTGAACACCATGATGGGCTGCTTAGTGTTGCGAAGGTCGTAGTAGTGAACACAGTGATCTGGGGACGAGGAAGAAAAGGGGCAACATTTCCTCAGTTGGGAAGGGTGCACGGGACCCCTAATATTCACAATAAAATCCTGCCTGCAGTTTCCATGTCTCACTCCAAGCCTTGTCTCAGATGAACAGTCTGCACTACAGCAAAGGAGTGTTTAAGAAGGCTTGAAACAGCCCCAAAATTCAGGCCAGAAGGGTCCACGCAGCCTTTCACAGAGTCAGTGAGGGGAAGAAGTGCATTCACCTGCACGTGTGGCCTCCTGCAACCCCCATGGGACACATGTTCAAGGCAGCAGCTAAAAGGACTCTCACTTCTCCCTCCTGCCTTCTCGGCTCCCTGCCCAGCCACTCCAATTGCCATTGCTAATTCCCAGCACCCCCTTCTCCTTCCTCAAGCTGTCCCCTTCTTGGAAAACTGTTGGAGAACTCAAGGCTAAAAACTCAGTCTGCTACTTTAATTGGATTGTGGGAAAAAAGGGATTAAATTTGTCATGCTTGCTCTAGATGGATAACCTTCATAGTTTTGTTTTTTGCTTCTCTTCTTTGACTTTATTACCAATCAAGAAAAAATTTGCATTTCTGCTACTGAGGGAACAGACTAAATTCCAGTTCTTCTTAAGATTTAATTCACAGATATTCCACAGTGCCACAACTACATAATAGGGATCACAGCAGAATTAGTGATACATTTTCTTTTTAGCACAATTAAATGCCAATTCCCAAGAAAACAGAAAAATAAGAAGATAAAGCCCCCTGAGATCCAGGCCCCAAACACCCTCCCAGTGCTCTTCCCAGCTCAATGAGGTTAATACACTTCTCCCTTTGCAACTTTCAGCCTTTAATGTTGAATTTCATTTAATTATCCCTTGCTATTCTGGATGTACAGGGAGGGAAGGCCACACACACACACACACAAGGAAGCCAAGTTGGACACCATTCTTACCAAGCAACTGGTAGATACCAAGACATCAGCTGAAAACTGCTCTGACCCTCCTCCCACTGAAATAACACTCCACCAGTGGAAGTTTATCACAAAGATTACATAGAAACGAATTTAAATGCCAATAACTACGGTTGGTTTTTTATTTGCACAGCATTTCAAAGCGGGGTGTTTGTACAGCTGAGAGCTGCTGTCTCAAAATCCCATGTGGTTTGAGAGATAACTGGATTAACATCGATCAGGCTACAGCAACCACCACCAGACCAGCAAGGGGAGCTTCTCCCCCCAGTAAGGGGTTAATTGGTGGCTATGGCAGGGTGGGGGAAAGGTGTCAAGAACACCTTCAGTAAAACAAGGTGAGCAGGCAAGTTGCCTTCCCCTCTCACTGCTTCTAGCACCTTACTCTCTTGCATATGACAGGCTCAGACACTTCTCTGGGAAGGATTTCTGGCTCTGTCCCTCCTCAAGGTGTAAAAGCAAATGCTTCAAGCAGCTGCACCAAGTCAAGTTTTCTACACCACTTACACTGCCAAACTACACCTCTGTGTGGAAAACCAGCACTCTTTCCCCAAATCATTCTTTCAAACAGCTCCTGTGACTTTCACCTCTGAAATATTTAACCTCTGAAAAACACTAACCAACCAAAATCCCAGTGTGCTCCTACCATTTGGGTACTTTAATTAGCTGTAGAGCAAGATGATGTCACATCAGGTTTATTGAATAAGGAGTTACTTTTCAAAGGGACTTTGAATTCAGCATCAACACTCCTCTAACAAGATTTGGGCATCTTGGTCCCTTCTATTTCTCTGAAAGCTTGAGCCAAAAAATTCTCATCCATACAGCAGACCTGTGGGAGCTGTGAAACAGTTAACTGGCAATTGTTATTTTAATGAGCACAATGATTCTAGCAGGGCTTTCTATTAAGAGCCACTTAGTGGATAAGCCTTTCAAGTCTATTTTTGCTTACAGTTTCAAGGTCCTCTCCAGCTGGCCCATCATTAGGGCATCTTTTTAAGCACCAGATTTTATCCTTCAGAAGGTGGCAGGGAAAGGGGTACCTTCGGATGGCTGCGTGTGAGCAATGCAGAGAGGAGAGAGCAGCAGCAGGGAAGACAAGTCCATTTGCAGTGCAGAGCCACGAAGTTGCATTCACCTTCTAAATATCCCCATAAACAGCTCGAAGCCCGCCGGCATCTGGCCCCGGCCCCGCGTGAGCCTCTCGGCATCGGCAGGGCAATCAATCACTGTCTGCTCTCATCACCACGAGTCCGAGGGAATGGGCAAGGCCAGTGGGTTCTAAAATTAGCCACTTAATTATTAATTGATTATTTCAGCAGACGAAGTGTTGGTGCCCAATTGAGTTTTTTTTTTAAATTCAATTGAAGCAGCTATTTTTAAGTAGATATATGAAGACGGATGCTCACTGCATTCATTAAAATCAGAACAGGTGGTCATGTTTTACAATCAAGAGAGAGACTCTCTCTTGTAGGCCATATGGACTTTCCAAAACATGATAAAAATGCCATCTGCTGAGGAAGCAAACAGCCCAAAAGTGAAGTTAAATGAGAAAAATACAACTCCCAGGTACCCCAGCGGCAGCTTTGCCTGGTGGGGTTGGATGAGCTGAAATTGTCTGGGATGGGCAGCATCCCTGGCACACCAGGACGTCTGAGGTGAGGCAGCAGGGTGCTCTGGAAAGCTCAGAGAATTAACTATTCTCAGCTGAAGGTAAGGAAATGGAATAGAGGAAATAAGGAAAAGAAAAATGGAATGGGCAATGAGGGGAATCAAACACTTTCTGAACTCCACAAGAGCCTGTACGCCCATCCAGCATCCCACCACTGGCTCCTACCCTTGGCATCCCTGGCAGATCATGGAGTGTACTCCACTGCTAACCAGCAACACAGGGGTAATTTACACAGGAATATTTGCTCCTTGTTTGCTCCTCAAAATTAGCATTAAAATCGTACTTCTGCAATTTTTTTTTAGCTCTACAGTTTTCACCCCGACCAGAAAACTCACTTAGAACAATTTCATCTTGGAATTGACAACTGCACAGTGAAAAGCCTCATGCCCAACCCTTGGGCAGCAACAGATCCCTTTTGTTCTGCATTCAGGCTTAATTTAAATATTTATGAAATAACGGGAAAGAACATGTATATTATACCATAACAAATTAAACACTCCAGAGCAATTCTCATCTAGCTCAACGTCACTGCAGAAGCTGAGCACGACAGAATTCTGCTGTTGCACCTTCTGAATTCAAATGTTTGCTGGCAGGTCGTATTTTCTTTTTATATATATATATATATTTAAGTGATCCCAGAAGGCAAAAAGGGCAGCTAAGCTCTGCCACTGCTGCTGAGAGGTGCCTGACCACAAGCCTGAGTTTTTAAATAGCGCTTTTCCAGAACGCTCAGTTTACTTCCCTTAAGATGCCGGCTGCCTTCACCTTTGAGCCATCTAGTGACAACTCATCAAGAATTCAGACTTCTCCAAAATTCCGAGAGCTCTCGCCACCTCTTCAGCAAATATAACCCATGTCAGCAAAGGATGGCATCCCTCACTGCTCAGCAGCTCATAAATTCACAAGGCTCCAGCCGGCAGGAACAGGGCGAAAGAGAGGGATGGGTTTGTGATGAACAAGGTGAAGAGATCAGCACCTCCTCAGTCTCAGTTCTTGGATTCAGCTCGGTTGCAGGGGTGGGGATGCAGCAAATGAACTGATGATGCGATTACATAGTCACAGGACATCAGGTTTAAGAATTTTTTTTTAAAAAAAGAGCTGGGAATTGCTACTGGAGCCAGCAGCACCTTGGGTAATCTCAGAATTGTTTAGAAAAACAGAATTGATCTTGGATTTTAGTTGCTTAAACAAAATAAAAAAAGGACAGTCTGTTTTTTCCAGAAGGGATTTTTCTTACACTTAGATTTGTTAATAAAATTCAGAAAAAAGCTGTTACAAGCGGGCTTTGGGTTCAACACCCCCTGTTGTAAAGCTCTTACTGGGTGCTGATGAGCAGCAGCTCCACAAAGAGCAGCACAGGTTAGGACAGAGCATCACCCAGCAGCAGTTCTACCTTTCCCTGAGTACCAGCACACAGAAAGCAGAGAGCAGAGCAATCCAGCTCTCCAGGTACCCAGCAATTCCAGGTAACATTCATCTTTCCAGGTCACGTGCTTCCCCCACCTTCACCACGAACATGAACCAGCATAAGCTAATTCACAAGACCCCTCAAGGCTTTTCTTGACCAAGAACCACTTACTCGAAGGGACATGAAGCCAAGGACAGCAAACCAAAAATTTACCTGCAATGCAACAGTTTTATATTCAAAGGATGTAACAACTAGAAAGCCCCAAGAGCTGCATACAAAGGTTCTGTGGTTCTCCTCTGGAAAACTAAATTGCTGGAGAATCAATGCCCATTTTTCTTATTTCAATCACTTAAAAATGCACTTTTTTCAACTGTTCAATATTTAGATTATTGATCCATTAACAAAATAAGTAATTTACATTACTTGAGTTTTTCAGTCCTTCTAGACTTGAAAATATAAGTGGTGCTCATTGTTACACAGCAGATGACTATTACAGACAAGATGCCTGTATTCAAAACCCAAAGCTGTTGGGGTAGGCAGACAGATGTTATTTAAGTAGTCTGGTGGAAGTATTCTATGATCAAAGCACATTTTCAACTTCTTTAAAAAAAATAAAATAGATCTTCAATATCAAACTTAAAGGTCAAAATAATTTCATACATTAATGCTCTGGCTACAGCCTGCAGTCCTGCACACTCATGCTACAGATGTTTTACTAAAACAGAAGCCCAGGCTGGAGCCTAATCTTTAATGTTTCTCTTGTGCTTCTCTGACCATGATGATCTGATTTGTTGCATCTAGTAATTCATGAGTAATTGTCAGCTTATGGTTCCCTCATCTTCATCTATTTGTTTTCCTCTATACGAACTCCAAGCTTGGGTCAAAGCTGCCTTGTTTTTGTCCACGAAACTGTACATCAGAAGTAAGAGGAGGAGACATTTATAGTCTGAGGGGTGTATTTAAATGACTTGTTTAACAAGACAGAGTCAGAGCAAATTTGGTGCAAGATACCTCTGCTCACCATCAATTAGATTATCCTGGAGAAACCAAAAGAGCAACAAAATAAATGGGTATAAAACAAGCCCACAAAAGGCCTTTCATCTGAATGAAAGATGAGGAGCATGATTTTGTAGCATTTCATTTTTTACTTTCAATGTTAAAAAAGTTATTTCAGAGATCCTGAAGGAAGCCTGCATCACTCAATAAACATTGAAGGGGTTAGCTGAAATCCAATTATTTATATTTAAACATCTACCTGTAAAAATTGATCTTTCACTCATTTCTTTTTTGTATACCAAGTGTAAGCAAGATCACTCAGCACACTGAGTAGACAGAATGAAGCTTTCAGAGCTACCTAGAATTGTATCCAGGCAACTTGCTTAGCAGGAAAATATAATCACATCCTTATGCCTTCAAGTGTCCAGAGTCCAGTGGTTCAAATCAAAGCTTGTTTTGAGTGTCTCTGGGTGAAAGGGAGGAGTACCCATTGTTATTCCCCTAAGTGGTATGTCATGCAAGAGGGGACAAGTCATCTTCAATATTTGTTGAACATGGATAAACAAGCAGTAGAACAAAAGAACTCTAACATCAAGAGGGGTTAACCAAAAGTCTCTTTCTCAGCCAGGCTCAGTGTGATTTCTTGCTGTAAAAAAAGGAATCCTCTGAGGTAAAGTCTTTGGCTGGACTAAAAATGGAAACAGAATCAGGAGGCTCACATGAAACCTCAGTTTTCACCAGGAAAAAAAAACACCACAACTTTTCTTCTCTTAGTGAGGAGAAAGAGGAAGGAGATAAAAGGGAAAAACATCCTGATTTAAAAATAAACTCAAATCACTGTTCTGCAATAGAGTGCACTGAAGATGACTTGGCACATTAGATGCTTTGGTCCTTAGAGAAACCTGAACAAGGGCCATGTAAACAAGTGCTGCTTTCTCAAACACCTGAGAAAAGACAGACAGCTGCTATCAGAACCTGGACCTTGAAAATTAAATGCTTGAAAACATTTCCTTTAATTTGAGAGGAGACCTACAAAAGTCACGTCCCAAGCTGCAGTTACTCAGAGACTAACTAAGAGGCTATTAATGAGAAAGTGGAACCTCTTCAGTGGATCTTCCACTGTGTAGGAACCTCCCTGCCAAGGCAGTGATATCAAAGGCTGGTAAAAAGTCAACTCAGGATTTAATTATGGGGAAGCTCAAACTGCAACTTAATCCTGCATAGAATGCAATTTCTGTTAGAAATCCATTTTTGCTCCAGGGCCCTGAAAGTCATGGAATACTGTAGGTTGGATGGGACCTCTGGAATCCAGCCAGTCCAACTGCCCACTCAGGGAAGGGACAACTGCAAAGTTGGATTCAACTTCCAAGTTAAATAATTGCATTCAAGAACCCTACTTAGTCAAGTTCTGAGCACACCCAAAGACAATTCTACAGACTCATCCCTCAGCTGTCTTGAAAAGTGCTTTTATGTCAAAGGATTAGGGAGAATTTGTTTTTAATCCAAATTTGCTTAAGCTCTTTGCTATTGACATAAGGAAAGAAAGGCATTAGCCCACCTCTCAGCACTACAGCATTAATGTTTAGGCTGTGTTTTGCTGCACAAATTTCTGGCTTCTCAGACCTTTCAGGTTCTGTCTATCTACACCCACATGGTGGGGGTTGGCATGAAGCACTGCCATACAACCTTAGCTCTCCTTCAATTCACTGAGAACTGTGATACCAAACATCAGCACTTGCAGACCTTCATGTGACTGAGGTGTTCAAAAAGTTTGGGGTGGAGATTTAATCTTCCCTGCAGCAGAGAGGCAGTTTGAACATCCAATTGCTTTTGAGAGACGCAGGACAACTGAACACTCCACCTTTGGGAATAATCCAACTCAACAAGGTAAGTGAACCTTCATGCAGGGACCACAAAAAAAAAAAAAAGACTTTTTTTAATCTTGTGTCTCCCCTAGGACAGAAGAAAGTGTGGGGAGGAAAAAAAGGGTCTTTATTATAGCAACAGAAATGCTGGGTGGCATTTGGGCATTTGACAAAGAATGGTGAGGAAGCCTTCCAGTCAAGAGATTTATCTCACTTGACAGAGTAATACTGGGATGGGATATGATCAGTGCAGGCTTTGGCCTATCACAAGCCATTTCTGGGAAAGAAGATAGTGTGATATTTTCAACTACATAAAGGAAATAGATGCTCTGGGAAAAGAAAAGAGATGACAACACTTTAGGGACAGGAAAAAGTGGACTTGAATTCAAGGGAACAAAGCCCTGCACTAAAAATTAGCACAAGAATTTTCTGAAGAAATTAGATAATATCAACAACAGTGAGTTGACATCAGTGCCCTCTGCACAAACCATTTCCCTTACTGTAAAGGAAAGAGATTAAAAATGGGTTTGATACAGCCTGAAGCAAAGAACCTTTGCAGACAAAACTATCTGGAGCATCTTGCTGAAGAATGCAGTGTGCTGTTTGCCTCTTGCAGCATGACAAATCACATGAGGAGGAGACAGCAGAAATAAATCCATTTCACCCCAATGTCTCCCTGTAGAACACTGCAGGCACAGGTAAAGCTAACTGGTATTTTTTATTTTTCCTGTCTATACTTTCCTTTTCAAAAAAGCTCCAATAAAACAAGAAAAATTTCTCCCAACAGCCATTAGCACAGGCACGTTAAAATGTTTGCTGGATATGGCTTTGTATTCACAATTTTTTGTTCCAGCAGAAACTGCAAGCACTTTGTTTCTATAACTAAGACAAAATTACTCATTTGATGCATTTGCTTTTTCCTCTTTTTACCTGGAGTTTCCTTTGCAGTGAAGGAACAGTTTTTCTCTGAATAACCATTTTCTGCTGCCCTGGGGAAATCTCAGCAATCTCTTCTAGAAGCAACGCTCCAGTCCACAGCAGCAAAGTGGAAAAATGCCCTTATTTTGTATTTCACGTGTGTGCCCAAGATGATTTGGGAATCTGTACTTCATTTATATTTGCTATCAGAGCTCTGTCTAGACAAGTAGTCTGACACCCAGTGGCACCAGACTCCTGGGGAGCTCCTGCACACCCCGTCTTGAGAGGTGACAAACATGCAACGGCCACCCAAAAAGGGACTGAACTTCAGAAAAGCATTTAATAGATATTTTTCCTGTAGGTCAAAGCCTCCTCCGTGTGCTCTGAAGACTATACAAGATTAAGCAAGGTCTGTATGAATCATTTTGCTGGTGGCAAAATCTTAAAAAAAAAACCCCTTTAAAGTGAGGAAGCCACAGTGCCCGCGATGTTAGTGAGGAGATGAAAGCAAATTTCTAAAGCAGAGGAAGGCATCTGGGTATTTGGGGATGACAACTTAATCTCATCTTCCTACACTGCAACAGATGATGGGCAACAGCCTCCAAAAATCAGATTTAGGGAATCCAACAGAAATCCAGCCTCAAAAGAAAAATCATATTTAGGGAATTCAACACAAATCCAGCCCAGGTTTTCATTTAAACAAACAGGGAGCACAGTTTTGAGAAGAAGGAAAATGCCCAACAGTGTTCTGTTAAGCACACTGGATGATAAAAGGAGCACCATGAGAAAGGTCCACTCCATGAAAACTGAATTAAAGAGCTGAGATTAGATTGAATATGTCTAGTAGCCTCAGCCTAATCTCTGGTAAAACCAACAGCACAATAAGCACCTTCTACTTTTCCTTCTACCAAGGAAAGGCTCAGGGATGTGACAGCAGAGGGTTTCAGGTCAGCACTTGAAATATTTTGACAGAGCTCTGCAGGAAAGACTATACCCTGCTTCAGCCACTGATTTTCATCTCTTACTCACACCAACTGCACTACTTTTTATATATATATATATATCTCAACACTAGCATTCCACTAAAGATCTATATCTCCCTCTGCTGAACAGATAAAGGGAACAGCAGCCTTGATGGGAACCGCCAACTGGGTTTTTAACCTTTGTATTCCACGGATTCCCTATGGCTCGAAGTTACAGATGACATTTACAGGGTTATGGATAATGGTCTTTACACACTGGGGACATTTTTTTACTGACTTGTCTAAAGCTTTTGACACAGCAGCCCATAAAACCTCCACCCTAAATAACTTGTTCACATTAAGGAGAGAAGGAGGAGACATAAAACATTAGAGATCTTAATCAGTTGAGAAAAGGGCTCGGATGGGAGGGGGAGCAAAACAGATTTCTCCAGAACTCCTTTGAAACTTTGACCTTTATGGTTTTAAAGAGCTACAGTAATTTCTCACAGGAATAAGGGATAGATGGGTTTTGTGCAATTCAAGGAGAGCCATATATCAGACTGTTGGAGAAAAAATATTCAGTACACACAAGGAAGATTTACTAATGCTACAAAACTAATGAAGACAACAGCAGTAACAACCTGCAGCCTTTGGAAGAACTCATTCTTTATGTCTGAAAGAGAAAAAATAATTATGCACTGTTCAGGCTCCTAATCCAATGTCTCATTGACTATGTAACATGTCTGACTCTACATGCACCAGTGCCTGGAGGTTGATGTCCAAACTTTTATGACACCTAGAACACGTGAAGAAAAGTCATTTTATGGTAAAAAGTGCTTCAATCCATTCTGTTTAAATGGACTACACCTTGAAAGAGGTGAAACTTCCCACGAGCACCAGGAGCCTTATTTGTACAATGAGTGCTGGGTACATCTATCAAAGCCAAAAAAAACTATGGCATTTGCTGAACAGATTTCTCTCCATTCAAGATACATATTGAACACAATATTTGGTCTTATTGCAAAGCTTTGTCAGCCCTGGTTCTTGAATGACTCTAAGTTGCACGTGTCATAGAACTGTGATGGAAGGAAAGGGCAGCACAGACTCCCTCAAGCCACACACTCCAACAGGTCAAGATCACATAGATAAGGGCTTCAGACATTAAGACAAGTGGATATGAACAGGAACATCCTCCCTAAGATTTTAGGAGTGCATTTATGAAGCAACAGCGTTAAGGTTTGTGGTATCAACAAACATCATACAAAGAGAACCAAACAGGCTTCAGAGCAGTCAAAGTGGCTCTGGGGAAAGTGCAGGCTGCTGTCATATACAGTACAACACACAGCTGAGGACCTGAGTTTGCCAAATTATCAGTCAGACCCAATTTTAGTCCCAAACTACATTTTGCTTCACTAGCCTGAGGAGATATTAGCCTTCTTAACTAGGTTCTTGAGATGATGATCTAATTCATTACCTAAACTGCCCTCGCAGCAGACTCCACTGGAAGAGAGGAAGGATCTTAAATATAGTGTCACTAACCACTAATATTCCAGCTTCAGATAAGAACTCTTAAACCAAAAGCCAAAGGTATGGTGGATTATGCAGACAGGGAAACAAGCACGGGAAAGTATGTGATGATACACAGGCATCCCATGTGGAAAAGAAGCAATGGACCCTCTAACTGGGCAATGAAATGAGTCACGTGAAGAGCTTTGTACACACATCTACAGTCTCACTTTTTGCTATCTTCTTGAGATTCAGATTGCTAAGAGGAACCTCACCCAAGCATTCAAAACTACTCTTAAAAACTCACACAGTGCTCAGATGCTCAGGCACCTTTGGGGCGAGAGCCCACGCTTCACTGACAGGTTATAGATTTTCCTGTGCAACGTGACAATTTTTGCCAGTGTGTGCGTTATAAAAGTCTAAATGTGCACAGCACCCAAATAAAAGGCTGGAACAGTTAATCTACACATCAGTCTGAACAGGAGATAACACAGGAAGAGGATGACATCCCAATGAGCAATTTCTTTAAATGAGCTACCAGAAAAACTGCAGCTTTGGAAACTGCTGAGGTTGGAAAGGATTAAACTCTTAAGGGATACAGCAAGAGCTAGTAGCAAGTGCAATTTGGCATTCTGAGGAAAAGATGAATGTTGGAGTTGCCTATCTGTTCCTGAATTTCAAGGCTCATTTAAATTTGAATTTGAATTTTGTAGCATTGACTAAATGACTTCTGTGCCAGTTGTAAGACAAAATGTTCAGGAAAAGAATATTTAAGCAAACAATTAGCACACTCATTTCTGCTAATGACAGATTTATCCTTTTCTCCAGAGAATTAAATGGAGCTTTTCAAGTTCATTTTATTCATTCACTTGTTACTGAAGTGTGATGACCTCTGGGATAAAGTCAGGAAACTCCCAGTAGGTCTCTGTATTGCTCCTCACTATTCATTGCAAATGCTTTATCCAAGACAAGTCAGATACTACTTTTTCTGTGCAAGTAAAAAAGTTGTATCAGCTTTTAAACTCTTGAGGCTTATGTGAAAATTGCACATGCAACACATCCTGCACACTGATGAGAGGTTTCACATCCCTTTGTGATTTCCTAGGAAGCAGCTGCAGGAAGACACTGTGCAGTGCCTGGCAGGTCTGGCAGCATCTCTGATGTGCAGATACAGAAAAATCATCTTAACTGCAAAGATCCTAAGTTTAAATAACATGGTATAGCTGCACTTCTCCTCATTGTCAGTCCTGAGCAGAAGCAGAATGTGATCTACCTACCAGAGACAGAAAGATTGTCTTCACCGGGACAGCAAGGCTTGGTTGGATATTTCACTTTCATTTACATCCCAGCACTCATGAGGAGGGATAACATTAAAGTCAAACCTTCAAGGATGTGCTCTCACCTACAAAATCCCACTAAGCTCAGTGCTTCTGCTACAGTAAGTACCATTGGTACAAAAATATGATCACAGCCATGCCGGCTGAAAGTACAGATTCCTCCTAACAACCCTTGAAGTGCTGTAAATGCTTTCAAAGGTTACAGCAAACAATACCTTTGCAGTGAATTCTGGAATGAGTTTGAATTGAAGGTGACAAGTGTGCACTTACAAAACACAGACTTTGTCCCCTACTTCCCTGCCAACAGCCTCAGAGATCGTGGACTAGAGGAAGGTTATTGAATATCCACAAAAGGGAAAGACACCCTAAAGCCCTATACAAGTAATGGGCAAGTCCTGGAGTGCTGTATGCCACTTCTCTTTCATAAAAGCTGATTTTTGAGCAGTGCTGTGAAGTTTTTCCACAGGCTTGAAAGAAATGCCTAACCTTTGTCTGTGCCTCTGAACACTGTGCTCAATTCCTACGCTGAAGGTAATCTTGTAGCTCAAACCCAAGGAAGCTGCTTAACTCCACCCTAAACATGCCATATATTCACACAAATAAGATTCTTTCTGAGTGACTGCAGACTTTCAATACAGCAAAGTACTTACCCATGAGAATCTATTAAGGTAAGACCTTGCTTTCAGCTGGAAAACATTAATTCTCTCCCAAAGAGGCACACTGCCTTCTTGGTCATTAATATCCCATCATTCTCCTGAGCTGAGTGACAAGCCAGGCAAGTCCCCCAGATCTAAGGCAGCGAGAAAGGCTAAGTCTACAAGGAGATGTTTGGAAAAGAGAAATCACTGCTCCAGTTACTGCAGTAGAAAAATCAATATTTCACTGGACAGCATGGTCTCCAAAGTGGTCCCGCTTGGACACCAGGTATATTAGCAAAATGGAATGATGCTGATAAAGCCACATGCAACCCTGAACTGTAAGTGCATCAGGGCCATGCAGAGACCTTAAGGGGTGGGTAAATAGTTGCAAATGAAAACAAAGCTGTTGACAAAGCAATAGGAGTCCTTCATCATGCTGATACTGACCCACAGTATCTAATTAGTTTCATGGCCATTCAATGATGAAATAAAGGTGGCAGGATTCAAAGCCAGAATACATCATTCTGTAACGTTGCAATGGTGCACAGGAAGCATCTTTAAATTGCATGGAAAACATGCTGGGGAAGGGCAAAACTACCTGTGAAAGAAAATCATGAAGTGAGGAAGGGAATAAGGAAGAGAGAACAGGCAAGAAATAGAAGAAAGCCCAGCACCTAAGAGAAGGTCTCATGTTCACTGAGGATTTGCCCCTTCTTAGTTAATACTGGCCTCAATTCAGGCTGCCAAAAGCCTGTCTGGGGCTGGCACTGGTGCTCTATGGTTAGGGCAGGAGCTAACCCAGAACAGACACAATTCAGTTTTGACCACACAATTGCCAGTGTGAAGGAAGAGATGGAAAAACAAAATCAGGGATGTTTAAGAGGGAGCATGGCATCCTCAGCGCAGGTAGTCTCAAACTCTGTGGCTGTAAGCAGTAAAACCAACATCAATCAGCACTGCCCCGTGTTTTCCCTGCCCTGGCCACTTTAAACTCACACTGTCAAAAGTTTGTAACAACATAGCAAAGCTCTTTGGAGACCAATCAAAGCTAAAATTAACCCAGCAAAAACTTAAGTTCTGACCGTGATGTTCTCCCAAGCCCACCTGTACTTCTCCGCTGCTTCCACTTATTTTGTGAAGCTTTTGGAGGGTCTCTGTCCTGCATTTCTGCAGCCCTGAGAAACCCCTCTCATCCCCCAACCCAACCTGCTACATTTGTGGTTCCTACACGGAAAAAAAAAAAAACAACATAGCATGTGAGAAGATGATGCTTCTCAAGTCACTGAAACTTCAGATTCCTGAGTTCTTACACAATCTCTGCATAATATATGGGGAAATAAAAGGTCACTGGTAGCTGCTGACAGCATGACAGCATGCTGGGAATAAAGCATTGCTACTATCAATAGCTCCACTGAGCTCACCGGAGTTCGCAGACAGTCTGATCTCACCCAGACCGCCCAACTTGGACATCCCAGTTGCAAAGCGCTGGATGCATTTTCAGCCCTTGGTTTTCTTTTTTTAAAGCAGGGAAACGGTACTGCTGGAAAATATATGGGTTGAGGACATCAGGGCTATTGCAGAGGCAGAACAATAACAGCTTCAGTCGTGATTTATAAAGCTAATTTCAGGATAAAGCCCTATCTATTTTTAAAAAGAGGAAAAGACCACAGAATTACCTGATTTTGTATTCAGCAGTGATTACAGTTTATACTGGCCAATGTTTCAACCCAGTAAGCATGCAAACAGAATATTTTATTAAAGTAACAGACAAAAGGGGTCTTTTCTTCTTTATGTGCCCTCTCCACTGCAACAGATTTTATCAGGCTCCAGACACGCCAGCTTCCCTCTCACCTGAAGTGCCTGTCTGATTTTAAAAGAATTATTTCCTAAACCAAATACCCATTTCTCTCCTCTATCAGCTCTGCTTCCAGTTTATTGCTCATTTGTTCTGTTTTAGGCTACCAAAATGATTTTTTTTTGGTCATCTAAAAGCTTTCAGAGTGAAGAGTCCAGAAAAGAAACATATATCATCCATATTAGATGCTAATCCTGGGATTTGCTTCTATAGTGGCACTTAAAGTATGGTTTTCTTCGGCATCTGAAGCCAGCTCAGTGCTCTCTACTGAAGGAGAGTGTTCCTCACGGAGATGTACAGTCTAACAACACTTTTGACCACGGCTACATCTCAATCAGAGCATCACAGCAACTCCTGTAACAGAAACTCCCATTTTGCTCATTATGCCACAGGGTTTCACAGCCTGATTTTGCTTCAAAATCCATCCCCAGTCCTTCAGTTCCCTCCTTTTATTTGGCAATGGAAAACCCACTTCAAGGAGGCATTCTGAATAGATGGATGCAAGTGGGCAAGGGCAGAGGAAAATCTTTCCTTAGGGAAGGCGTGAAAGAACAGGACCTTAGGAAAAGATGCTCCAGCTTTATGGATGGTTAAAAAAGACCCTCAAGAGAAAATAAAAAAATCAGGAAGTGAAAAGTGAAAAGAAAACTCATCATTTCAAAACATTATCACTGAAAAAAACCTTAGATTTACAGTCAAAATTACATTGCTTAAGCAAGGTATGTTGGCTTTGAGCTATTCTGCATGCAGAAAAAGGGGAGGAACTGAAACGTGTATGTAATTTAATAACGGTACAGTAAATCAACTTACTTCTTCCTTTTATATCTCAAATATTAAGCTTCCCCCAACCATTTAATCAACTGCTTATCTCATCAAGCCTTAAACTATAAATATATACACACATAAATACAGACACATATATAGCATTAAGGTCCATCAAATCAACAAATAAAGTGAGAGCATATACAGGAACAGTACTTCTGTTTAAATACTGCACAAGACTGTGCAGGGCATGCAATGCTAGGAAGCCTTGGCTCTTTTATGCTTGAATAAATCACTGAATAAGTAATTGAAACAATTTTGAAGACCTGAAAATCCTGTTAAGATGTGAGCAAGCCAAAGCAGAGCTGGGACAGCTTTCTAAAATTGCCCACTACATTGGTCACTGAATTAGTGTTCAGCATTTTGCCCTGCTCATCTTTATTCCTACTGGGGGCAATCAGGAATGGTCAAGTCAGTGTGCCCAGTCTGCTGCTTTTTCTTTTTTTTTAAATACTACCTAAGGAAACCAGCTTTGACTCTTCCTTTATTGATTTTATAGCCCACGTGACAACTCGCTATTTAACAGCCATGTTCCTTTTTCCACACACTAAATGAAATTAAGCAAAACTAGTTGAAACTGATGGAGGAGGAAAACCTTTGTCTACATCATAACACATTAAACATGACTGTTTTACTATGTGAAGTATGAAAGTAGACACTAAGTCATTTCTTTGCTCTGATTGTTTTTTACAAGTTCAGAAATAACATCTTTCAAGCCTCTGGTATTTCTTTAAATTTAATATGCCATTTTTTTCCACATGTATTTTATGGCTGAAAGATCAATTAGAATTCCTTTGTGAGAAGTCATTCCCATCAGTTCAATTACTCCATGTAATTGTTTCAGTAATTGTAGTTAAATATCCATTTTAATTTTTATTTAGAGACTCAATTACCAAGCATTAAGCAGATGTAAACACTTCTTCCCTGGTACAAATACCATTTTACCCCTTGGCATTCTCTAAATCATAAAAACATGCATGTAGTCCTTTAAAACCTCCACATACCTTACAGGGTTTGCTAATGCTTCTTTCAAAACACACATGAAGACAAACCCCATGGTTTGTTAAACCTGGGTGTGGGGATAGAAACAACCCTAACTGCTCCCACCCCCTGTGTCCTGCAGCTCCAAAAGCCTTCATGAATTTAGCTGTGCCTTATTCCCCCACTGCCTTTCACTGATTTATCAGGAAGAATTCTGTTTCACGATGCTCTCTCTACATGTATATGTTAATCAGTGGCTGATCCATTTGGAGCCAGTTTTTCTCTAGAGCCATTCCCAGATAGCCCCCCTCATTCAAATGCTTCTAGTAGGTATTGTCATTCAATTCTATTTTTGCATGTAATTCACTAAACTTCAGAGATATGCCTGTCAAGCAAGTCAATATTTTACACTCCAACGTGAACACATTTTTTGCAGCATATCAAAATGCAAATTTACTTTTTTTCCCCCTCCTAAGAGTTACAACTGAAGTAGAACCAGCCTGGAAACGGGAACACTTGAATGAAACAGCAAACCAGCAGCTGCAAGAGTGATCAGCGTATCTCCTAAAGTCCAGAGAGAGCAAATGTTGTCAGAACATCTACTTACAAGTGCATTAGAACTCCCTGAGGGGCAAGGAAATGCAGAGTTGGTTAAACATTTATAGGCACCTCAGTCTCAGTTACTGTATGCACAGCAGTTTCCTCCCAGAGCGACACCTGCTCTGCTCTCAAATCTTTGTATTATCACCAAGAACCATTTAATCTAAGTGAATAAAAGGCTCATCGTGCCTTCCCTGCTGACTACTTAAAAAAAAAAAAATAAAAACATTCACAGCCATCTTCGCCCAACCCAGGAAAACACGAGCCCATCCAGAGGAATTGGAGTTGGAGCGACGGGAACAGGCACAGCCACTGTTTTACAGCACACTTCAGGTGAAACCAGTTAAAATCCCCAGTATGGCTCTGGAGTATTTATAGAGCAACGCTGTAAATCAGAAAGAACAACTATCACCATGTTAACACATTAACTTTGAGACTCTCACAGCCGAGCTTTGCCTGGTTGCCTTAGTGATCCCAATAAAAACACTAAGGACTTGTTTTGCTGGCTTTTATCTCTGATAGAGGCACCCAAATTAAAAAGTCAGGCTGGGGGATGAAGTTGACAGTTGGGTATTGTGGGACTTGAAAAGTCTTATTTGGAGGCATTTTAACTGCCAAGACACCCCAGTTTCAGACAAAGCAGACAACCTCGCATTTTTAGGGGGAATAAGGCATAAAAGAAGGAAGAAACAATATCCCTTTGTCCCCAAATCCCTTTTACCTACCTGCACAGCCAAAAGCTAGGTGATACCTTGAAGAGGGGCTGAATTTGACACAACACACATTAGCCTTGGCCTCGATGCTTGCTACTGAGTTGTCCAAATTGGTAGACCACAGTTTCACTAGAGAAAGGGAAAAAGAGACATGAGTAAACAACAACAACAAAAAAAAAAAACCACAACAAACCCATCAACCTCATCTGAAAGGCCTAAAATCTAGTTATTTCACGAATAGGATTATGGAAAGCCTCAGTTGCCAAGATATTGGTGATGATAAAGGATCAGTTGGCTCTGGTGGTTGGTAAGTTTGAACACATCCTCAAGTCCACCCTGTAAATACCCTGCCCACCTCCACACACGCAGGAGATGCCACATGGTTGAGACCATCAGAGCAGGTAACCAAACAACATTAATCTCAGCATTTAAGGTTCCTGCAGTACAGATTCATATAACCCAGAATAGGAGGCACATTCTTTTTTTGTTCCGCATCCCTGTGCTGGGATGCCAGAGCTCCATGGTCTGTGGCAGAATTGCCTTGCACAGAATAAATATACCTAATTGTATGCACAGCGAGTGAGAACAACTTGTTTTATTCTCAAGAAACTGGCACAGACAGGAAAGAAATCAGTATGCTGGCTTCCTATGATGCAATACTCCCCTGGTACAAGAACTTTACTGTTCTACAAGGCTACCACACGAACACTGATTAAACTACGTGCTACAGAATGAGCTCTTCCCCTCAAGCACTCCAGTGCTTCACAGAATGACCAACAGAAAACACCAGAGCTTTTCAAAACACAGCCTTCCCCACCCACCAGAAGCACTTCAAGTACCATTTAACCTTAAGGTGAAGAGTGCCAGGTGCTCCTCAAATAATCAATATTATTAAACGTTAAAGAAAAAACACACTGCCTTTAGCCCAGATGGAGGGGCAGTAGATTGGCATCAAGCCTGTCGATGCCTACAAGGCAGAAAACAAGACTTAAATGTTCTCCCTTTCCCTCGATGAGCGGGTTGAGCAGCACTTGAGTATCATGATCAGCATGCTGAGGCACAAAGCAGAGCAAGCTGGAACCAGTGGTTGAACAAGCAGGGATTACACGAAGGGTTAATCCCCTCAAGAGCTCCCCATGAGCTGCCTGGGCTTCTTCAGATCCGTGGCCAACAGGTCCTCCACAGTCTTTTTACAGAAAGATCACACCGGCTATGAAGTGAGCAAAAATGGGCAAAACCCAGGAACCCTGTAACCCACTGAAGTCAACACATGAGGTCAGAGCTCTTATGGCGTGTCCCCAGCTCTGACGGGTCCTCTGTATCACCTCTTGGTCAGCCTTTCCCAGGGCCTTTGAAGGAGAAGCAAGGTTTCCACATGGATTACCCAAGGATGGTTTAGACAGTGAAGGGAAAGGAAGAAAAGGAAGAGGCAGGTTGGTTCTAGTGCACCTACTTTTTAATAGTATGGCAAGAATGAAAAGCAACAAGATTGGGCCATTTCTGACCGTACCAAGGAGAACTGTTTCAGGGATGGAGGAAATACAGCACTGCTCAGGGCACACCAAGGAATCATTTCAAATACAGCACTGTGTGGGTATCTGGCAGCTGCCTGGAACCTTTAGAAAGCAGCACACACACACATACCAGAAATACAAACACTGATGCACACTCTATTTGCACAGAAACATTGTGGAAAATTCAATGAAAACAGCACCCAGCCCGTGGCTGGTTTTCAGAAATAAATACATTCTCATTGATCAGAGCTGTAATATTCATACTAAACACCTGGTTACGTTTCTAAATGGAACAACAGTTTGGTAAGCATGGCTAAAGAAGTTCTCTTCTCCCAGGCAAGACTGGATGATAAACCTTCTCCACCGTGTTCTACACTTGGGGGCAGAGAGGGGAACAGGGGCAGGGAAGAATTTTACAAAACAATAAAATATTAACATTTTGCTTAAATGAACAGACACCAGCAGATGTGTAGCCTAAGTTCCAGTGGCAATAAAGGGCATCGAGTTTATGGATGAGATGGTATAATAATAATGGTCAGTCTTCGCGAGCGAAGATTTGGGAAAGGTCATTAACCCTTCGAGCCTGCGCAGTGGATTTTTTTAGGTGAGACACAGCGTGCGCTGAACTGAGCCCACCCTTTAATCCTGAGGTTCATCTGCCGGGGCCGAGCAAAACTCGGACAGTGGCAGTGAGGGTCTCAGAACGTAGGTTTGTTTAGAGTGACCTTCTCTTAGATGGATTGCCTTACAGGGCTGACGAGCTCCATCTGCCCGGGGGGTTGGGAATTGAACCCGGGTCGCAGCGGTGAGAGTCCTGCACCCTAACCACTAGACCACCAGGGGCCCCATGAGATGGTATAGGAAGCAAATGAAACATGATTACAAGAGGACACTGTTAGCAGACAACACCACTTCAACTTGAGAAGCATGGGGTGGGCACATGATTTCAAAAGTTCAGGGTGATGTTCTGCCCAAATCTAGTACTAAAACAACACAGGTTTGTCTTGAAGCCTTCCAACCAGGTATCAATATTTAAAGCTGCATCCAAAGCGGCCGAGTCTTTCCTTGCCACCACCTCTAACAAACAAATGGCCATCTGGTCCCAGCTTTGCAGCAAAAGCTAATTGAGGGCTCAATTTCAACTTGGCTCCTTTTTTTTCCATTCAAGTTTGCAGGTCATAAGCTGAGTCATTTAGTCTGGTGTAGAGACAACCCGTGTGTTCAAAGTCATCACAATATTCATTACAACTGACAGACACAGATTAGAGCCTGCAATTTCTGTGATCTAACTGCTGTGAGATACTCCGGGCTCCAATTATATCTTAGTCAGTACCATAAAAAGGATAGATGGGACACATAGCAACACGTAATGAAACATGTCAATTTTTACCTAGAACTGCCCATTATTTTTTAAAAAGCTGACAGGTTAATAAAGCATAATTCATAAGGGCAGAGTTTATTTGCTATAGCTTTCAGCAATTTTGCTGAGGTTGAGGCAGTAATTATACAACACACAGATGTCTTGATAACATCTAGAATTGTGTTGATGAGACAGGCGACCATCTGAGAATGACTATTTCTGAAACACATGTTCTCAAAGCATATTCTTCCTCATTTTGCAGCTGCTCAGAGAGACATCTCTATGTGGCCAAATGCCTGCCTCTCACCAAAGTAGTAAGAAGATGCCTCCAGAACAGCTTTTTCAGTTTAAAATGTTTAGGTATTTTCAAGATTTTTTTTTTTTTAGTTGGAGCTCTACACCAAATGTGTAAGTTCCTAAATTAATTTCCCATGCATCATTTCTGTGTCTAAACATTGATTAAAAGAGGCAGAAGCCTGTTCTACAATAGCTGAAGCTGTTGATGTACACAGTTGGTACAGAGTAAGGATGTTTCATCCAGCCTGTCACTCGTGCAATCCTTATCTGCTCATGTGATGGAGAGCCTGCTGCTGCTCTGAAAAAGCTCTAAGCCAGGAATAGGATCTTGCTATCAGAAAACTCATTTGCAGAGATTAGCAGAATCTCTAGGAAAAGAGAAAACTGCTGAATTGTCCTGCTAGGCAAAATTTTTGATCCACTGCCTTCTGTGAGGATGATGTAAACTGATGACTTTTAGTAGGCAGTGACGGCAGGGTACTCCTTGCATAAGACACTGACTTTCTGGTCAGTATTCTAACTGCCAACATCATCTTGACCTTTTCAGGGTACTCCCAAATGAATCCAACAACCCCACAAATCTCCAGGAAATTACTGAACTTTTTGGCCAGAAAAATGACCAAACTGAAGGTTCAACCTGATATTTTGAGAGCAATAAACACCTACACCTCAAGGTCATGTCAGTGGAAGCTGAAGGAGTGAAGTATCACTGAAAATGAAGCCTCAAACAATCCTCTGGAAGCTAGAGGAACAAACTGTGATCTGCAGTTCTCAGGCTATTTCCCTCTCTAGAAGGCTGTGCCTTTTTCTTTTTATGAAGCCAGTTCTGCATATCTGTGATGCCTCTCTGAATTCAGAGGCACTATAAAAAAAAAAAATAGCTGTAGGACTGGTACCAGGTCTCACTTACCAAGGCAGCATGGAAATTACTTTCCTTAGATGGAATGAGACAGATGCTTGTGTTCCTCCTTGCCATGAGACAATGAAAAGTAACCTCTTGCTACAGCTCAGAGCTCCAGGTGCTCCTGTTCTACTCCACCTCTCCAATTCAAGCCAGGAATAGTGAAGGGACTATGGATGTAAAACCAGAACTCTCTCTTCAATTGAATTTGTCAGTGCTGCTTCTATCTCCTAGAGCTTCAGAGAACTTCAAAAACAACCCCAAAGCAGAGAAATACTTGATCACCCCAAAACAGGCCTGTGCCCCAGTGAAGACTTAAATGCTATACACATAGCATCACAAAATAATTCACTCTCCCTCTCATTTGCTAACTTTACCATGGCCATTACACTACACCCCTAATCCAGAAAAGACAGCTCTAAGTCATTAGCCAAATTTATTAGCACCAGCCCTACCCTGGTACTTTGATGACATCATTTTGCTTTCACAAATTTAAACAATCTTCTCTCCTCCAAGAGCAGAAAGTCACCCTTTCCTATTTACAAGAGAATCAGAGCTCCTGCCATTATTATGTGCATAAAAGAATTGAAATTAAGACTGTGCCTTCTCCCCAAGCTTCTTTAGTACAAATAAGCATCAATTTTTGCTCATTGCTGTCTGGTTGGAGTACACCTTTGGGTCCCTACAGACATACACAAGTACCTTTGCCCCTTGAAAAGGGAAGGGCATAACAACTGTAGATAAAAGTGAGGGGTTTGTACACACAGTAGTTACTTCAAATGCTTTTATGCTCTCATTATCTGCTATTACACTAAAAAGATCTTCCACAAATAAGCATCCTAGATTATCTTCGTCTAAGGACAGGGACAATGAAGGACTCGGGGCCCAAGGATGCTGCTTCTAATTATACCAGAATCATTTTCTCCCTAATAGCACTGTTAGAATCCCTTTTGCTGTGCCTGAGTCCTGGCAGAGAGCTGTGAAGCACAGGATTTTTTCCTTTATAAGCTTCTCCAATACTTGCCTACCAAGTGCTTTCAAAATTAGCTTCCAACTTGAAAAGACTAAGGAGAGACAGGCAGAGACCCAGGCAACCAGGAAGAACTGGCAAAGCTGTCACTTTTTTTTTTTTTTTTGCTGGCTTGTCCTGATCACTTGACAGGAAAAGGTGATGCTTGTGCTTTGTGGGGAAGCACAGCAAGATTAGCTCCAATTGCTCTGGTCACACCAACACCTATCAGCAGGGAGATTTCTTGTTAGAAAGCCCAGTGTGGCCTCACAGAAGTAGAGAAATAAAAGAGGACAGGAAGAGTAGAAAAAAATCTTTCCTGACAGATGCTGTACCTGGCCAAACACGTGTACTCACAGCTGGCCAGAACTCAACCAAACAGTCATGAACATAAGCAGAAGGACAAAATTTTAAGTTAGACAAGTCTGAATTAAGACACTTTTCATTGGTGTTAACTTTTCCTGACATTTAACCCTTTCAAATGTGATCACTGAAACGGAAGTGGGCACCACAACATTAATTTGGACGTTTGCTACTATTGCTCTGTACCATAAAGGCTTCTAAAATCTGTGCTGAGACTCCATTTGTCTCTAATTGGCTTTTTATAAATGCATATCACAGGTAAATCATGGTAAAAGTAAAGGATAAAATGTTCCATCCCAGTTTTATCCACCAAAACCCCAATACACCTTGAAAAGACCTTTGTGAATTGAAATGCAGGTTATGTAGATCTGCAGGCTTTATTACAATAATTTCTATGTAAACAGTACACTTTTAGAGACAATTACTGAAGAAGGGGAATGCTAAACTGAGGACAGGAGCTCTGCTTGCAGCTGGGCTTTGCAAAACTGGACACCTCCTTAACATGCTAATAAATGCATGTTTACCTGGCAGATCAGCTCTTTCACATGCATGGCAGGAGTGGGGAGCACTGATGAAGAGGCTGATAACTTACAAGGTGAATGTTCAACTCCTGCTGCATTTAAGCAAACAGAAAACACTCCTGATTTCCACCAACAGAGAAGGAAGTGTATTGAAAACATTTAAGACCCACCTTAAATAGAAATTAATCATTAAAGCTGCGTTTTCTAGGTGGAATTACCAGCTGCGGGGACTGTAGTGACAGGACAAGGGGCAGTGGCTTCAAACAGACAGAGGGCAGGGTTAGATGGGATATTGGGAAGAAATTCTTCCTTGTGAGGGTGGTGAGGCCCTGACACAGGTTGCCCAGAGCAGCTGTGGCTGCCCCATCCCTGCAAGTGTCCAAGGCCAGGGCTTGGAGCAACCTGGTCTAGTGGAAAGTGTCCCATGTCCTGTCCATGGCAAGGGGGTAGAAAGGGGTGAGCTTTAAGGTCTCTTCCAATCCAAACCAATTCTATGATTCCATGACTCCCAGATGCAATTGAGAAACATCAATTTCTTTTGAAACAGCATTTTAAAGCATTTTAGAAGGGGGAGCAGCTTATGAAAAATTAATTTATCATTTCAAAGCAAATCATGCAAAGCTGTCCAAAGCTTGAGCAGCCCATCTGTGAGAGCTGATCCCCACTGACTAGGAAAGGAACTCTTAAGCTCTTGCTGTTTAATAACTCTGATTTGATATTGTAAACACATTACAGATAAAATCTCGTTCATTAGGGATGAAGAATACTACATCTCACTCAGTGCTATCCTCTTCTTTAGGAGCTTCCTATTTCTTCCTAGAAAAGGAACATTTTTCTACCACCATGGGGTAAAGGGCTTGTCTTAAGGGTTCTCCAAAAGTGCTTTGTCAAATGGACCCCCGAGTGTGGAAAGCTGAGAGCTGCTCCCAGCACTCCCACTCAGTCCACCACCCAACTCCTTTAAGCCCCAAGAAACACAGGGCACATCGTTAGAGCAGGAAGCTTCTTGGGCACAGTCTTTAACATTCAGAGCTACAGGTAAAACAGCAGCAGGCATTTTCTAACTGCTGCTTTTTTTACTGACAGCCTCGTTTTTGAAACAAAAATACATGCTGTTCTTTTGAAGGGCCCCAAGGCTTTAACTCAACAAGTTTAACTAATGTTAAAACACATTCTGCTTTGTTTAGAGTCCTGGAAAATGCTAGCTGAGAGAATATTACACAAGAAATGTGAAGCAAGAGATCTTAATCCAAACAAAGCCTCTCCTTCTCTAAGATCCGAAAATTCAGTAGTACCTTGACACATTACCACGACAACTACAATATTGAAGGCAGCTGAGGAATCAGCTCCTTGAAATATCACATTTTTGTTCCTCCAAGGGAATACACAGAGGATAAAAGCCTTCTGCACAGAGACTGAAAAAGAATAATACCTTTGGCATCGTCAGAGCCTGAAGCCAATAGCTTTGGGTCCATCAAGTTAAAGTCAACACTCCAGCACCTTTTCTCATGCTCCTGTTCAGAGAAACAAGAAAAATATTGCAAGATAGTGAGTTGTAATATGATAAAACAGGAAAGGAAAACACACATGTAATTTGGTATAAATTGCCAGTGGAGTCCTGGACAGAGCACCTTATTGTGTTTACGAATTTCTCAAAAGAATATCTTTTCTCCCAGTCAAACCAAACCTTGCAGTATCCTAGATGTGCCAGGAAAGCAGAAAACAGTAGAATAGCTTTTTTAAAAAAACAAAATTGATTTAATTTTTACTTGAAAGAAAAAATAAGTTTCAGGAGATATATATTGAAAACCTGGTTTTGGAGCATGATGTGACTGGCTGTGGTTTCACCCTGTGCTGCTCCTTATTCTAGAAGAGCATAGTTGTATCTTCCAATAGTAAAAAGTAACTCAATAAATATCTCCCAATGTTGATAAGATGCCCATTTCAAACACCTCCTCTCTGAAAGTCCAGCAAATCCTCACCTTCCTGTTGAGCTAATAAATGAATCTTCTGGAGTCTAATACTCTGTTTTTCCACTCAAACAAATATTCTTTAAAAAATATTCTTAAAAGACTGCACACTCTTCCCCAAAACACAGAAGTGCTGTAATTGCTATGCTGGCACATCCCACATGGAAGCAGAACACTGCATTGAATAAAACCTGAAATTCAGTCTACTCTTTGTTTAAAGACTTCACACAGGCTTGCAAGACAAAAAGCTCGCCAGGATGAAGTCACCCAGGATGAAACCCTAAAGGGTTTCAATACATGCAAAACAGATGTCAGTATGCAACCTCTGTGCAAATCCAAATAAGAAATTCAAGTAATCTGATAGGAAGCAAAATGAGTTTGTTTTAATGTAAGCAACAGCTGGTTCTCTCTAGGTTCATTATTCAGCCTCATAAAGAAATGCAAAATGTATTTGAGGGGAAAGGAGACAAGATTTATTTTGTCCAGTATAATTTCTTTTGTATTGAGATAGGCAAAGGACTAGTAAAAACAAGCATTATAAAAATGGCTAAAACACAATGAAAAAGTAAACAGAGGCTTAAACAGGAACTAAAACTTATGTTGAACTGTCAGAGAGGGGAAACTAAAGGCTGGTCTGCAGTTCATTCATTATCAGTGACTGGTTTCAATGGACTGTGTTACCCACACAACAGCCTGCAGCACTTCCAGCCTCTCCCCAAATGCAACAACCCTCCTTGTTCTGGTCACAAGCCTCTCAGGAACCATTACACAGAAACACAGTGTTCAAGTGCCATGAAGAGACACAATGCCAGAAGCTTCTCCTGAGGCAGGTCTCTCTGTGGAGCTGAGCCCACCCGTGTGCTGAGGACTGTGCAGGGTTCTGCCCACGCTCCCCTCTCCCAGCCTCGCCACTTAAGTCTGCATTTTGCACTTCTGCTTTAGGAGCACCTGCATCAGCAACCACTGCAGGGCTTTACAAAAGGCTTTTGACAAAGACTGAAGTGGAACAGGTATGGAGAGACAGAGGTTTCTAAAGAAAGGCGAGAGAGCTTTCCAGACTCTCATTTTTCCGTGTGCAGACTCCCTGCCTGAAAGCGAGAAAATGTCAACTGCCTCATGCCTGTGACAGGAAGACAGAATTGCCTCCCTCAGAGGGCTGCAACTCAATAAAGCTGTGTGGATGAGGCATTTACCAAATGGATTTACCAAATGGGAAGAGCATCCATTTCCCCCTGTGGAACAGAAAAGCCTATTGCTGGACCAGGAGCAGAACCTCTGAATGCTGCTCCCCCAGTCAGTGCTCATGTTACCTGGTAGACCTTGGATCTTTGTCCTGTGAATCCATCCCAAAGGATGACAGTGCCTTCATAGTCACTGCTGGCGAGCAGGTTCTTGTGGTAACTACTCCAGCTGATACAGCTGAAAGAGAAAAGAGCCCTGCTCAGTCTCACAGTAAATCAGAACTTACAACCCCAAAATCACTCTTGCAATGCATCAGGCAATAAGTATCTTTGCAAAGCCCACAGCGTTTGATCAAGGCATCCCACTGAAATACAAAGGACAGGAAAAAACAAAACCTACCAGAAATAAAACAAGCCTCCCCCACAAACTAAAAGAACACCTTTGTTGGCTGAAGAGACATTGCCCCCTCGATGTGAAGTGCTAGGGTTCAGGATCTTTTAGAAGTGCATTTATCTCTAATGCTGATTGTCTGGCTATTTGAATTCCACACAAGTTCTCAGAGTTTAAGGTTTGACTTCTTAACCTCTTACCGATAGCTACCACTATTAATATTACCATAAACTACTATTATTATTACCATAAAGATAAGAATTTACCTAACAGCAGGTAAAACACAGCAGCATGGATGGTAAATCAACACATATCTAATGTTCTATACATGCACCTATTGCAAATGAATGTCTGACTTCTGAGAAACAACTTCCAGCTTTCTCTAAACGCTGAAAAAAACCCCTTTTTAGCCAGAAGGAAAGACCAGTTTGTTTGCTGTGAGTATTTCAGGAAACATTTCTGATCAAGAACTGCAAAATATATCACACAAGTTTTAATTTTAAACTGAATTAAGTGGCTGTGCAAAACTAAATGATGATTCCACTGACAAACTCTAACCATCAGCAGAGAAAACAAGAGCAGCGACACTGCCAAGTCACACTCACGGCATTCTGGCACTGTGCCTCCACTCTGACTCCCAAAAAATGTGACAGAGGTAAGAAAATTTGTAATACTTGTTCACCAATATTTGGACCATCTGGCAAAGAAGTGAGCCAGTTGCTATCAGCTATGGTGCACGTAGCAGAAGCTGAACTGACAGATCCAATTCATGCCCATCCTCAAAAAGCTCTGACACAGATAACTAGATTATTGTAGCCTTGAGGCCAAGTTTTAACCAACAATATAAACTGAAAGTCTGTGATTCTTTAACTTAGTACTGCTTTGATCAGTGCAGCTACACACTGAAACATGATGTAGGTACATGGATACTGACTTAGGAGTATTATACCTTGACAAATTCTTGGTTCCACTAGACATTTGCATCCTGTTTTCCTTAGTAATTTACACACAGAAGGGGAAAAGTACTTCTCCTTTCTTAAGGTAGTTAAGTATAAACATTTATTTTCCAATTACTTAAATAACAGCAAGCAGCATTGGTGTTCTGCTTCTGACTACGGTCACACTTAACAACATCCTTTGGTTTTAAAACTTTACATTCAGAAAGTTAAAATTTTATTTACCTCATGTAAGTCATCATCTTTAACCACCAGCTGCTAAGAGGATGTTAGAGGTGATACAGCTCAGGCAATGCTTTCCTTGGCTTCACCTTTTCCACACCATGTCATTAATGAGAAAATATTAGTGTGCCTAGCCCCTGTAGGCATGAGGGCTGTCCACAAATGTATCATCAAGGGGCTATCATTACTCCAGTTCTACTGTTGTTAGGTACCCACACAGAAAAGCAGGTCTTGACAGCCTATGATTTACCAGAAGCCTCATTCTGAGAGGCTTAAGTGGCTCCCTGAGGACCAAGTGAAGCTGGCAGGCACTGCCCACCAGAGCTGTGAGGTGAAGGTTGCAGCAGCCCGGAGATAACCACATCTGATGCCTGGAGTCCTGTTTCTAGGCGGAGCAGTCCCTGGTGGAAGCAAAAACAGCTCAGAGCCCTAGAGCTACAACAGTGAGCTCTGGGCTGGGAGCAGACTCTAGCTAATGGCAGGGGGGTAGACACTGCACTAGAGCTTTATCAGTTCAAACCTGCTCCCTACCACCTTATCTCCTCTCAAGTCAGGGCTTCAAGGAGCTTAAGGAAAAAAGGAAATAATCTGTAAGTGTAGCCATCACACAAAAGCAGGGAGAATACAGCCCAGAGCCAGATCTTAGAAGGCATTCTGGGTGCCTTTGAGAGTATATCAGGCAGCACTAGCCAGTGGAGAGGGTCCTAGAAAAAGGCTGATGTGCTGGTGACACCTTGGCTGGTCAGAGGATGGATGATCTATGCTAGTGGAGCACAAGATCCCCATCTGATTGGCACAGGAGAGCTGGGTATTGCCAGCTGAAGTATGAAGAGGATAATCACATAACCACATCTTGTCAAACAAGAAATCACCCCAGACGATGAAAATTAGAAATAACTGAGGAGGCAGAAAGATGTAAAGGACAGAGTTTAACAGTTCTGTTCAAGATAGATTTAATAAGTGTCAGGTTTGTAGGGACAGGTAATACTTTACTAGCTCAGTCAATACAGATGGAGAAAAATGAAGGGTTTCTGTGTCCAAAAGCATGTCCATTAGGTCTAGCACAGCAAAAATCCCACTGCAGCCTGATGGTGTTAACAAGGGGTTAACACTCATTTGGAAAGAATTTGTAGATAGACCAAGAGGGGAAAACAGGAACTGACAGGTGAAAAATGTTTAGGGATTTGCAGCCACTAAGTGCTTCAATTAACACCTTTTAAGTCACACACACCATAAATCTTTCATTTTTAAGTAATATGATTAGGGGATCATAGTAAGACAAAAATCAACTCTTTTCCAGCTCTCTGCCATAATTCCCCCCTCATCACCACCCAACTCTTTGAAAGGTCTGAAACCAGAGCTTTCTCCTTAATATTGCAATACCTAACTTAAATTCTGTAAAGTAACCTTTGTAGATCACAATTTAGGGTAGGATCAGCTGGAGGGGAGCTCCCCCTCCAGGTAAAGGACGCTTTTTTTTTGAGGTTTGACTGTCCTTTCATAGAAATCATATAATGCTTTGGGTTGGAAGGGACCTTACAGATCATCTCGTTCCAACCCCTCTGGGAGGGGCAGGGACACCGTCTACTATCCCAGGTTGCTCCAAGCTCCATCCAGCCTGGCCCTGAACACTTCCAGGGATGGGGCAGCCACAGCTTCTCTGGGCAACCTGTGCCAGGGCCTCACTACCTTGTGAGTAAAGAACTTCCTAATATCTAACCTAAATCTCTCCTCTTTTAGCTTGAAACTGTCCCCCCTTGTCCTACTGCTACTTGTGCCCCTAAAAAGTCACACCATGAAAAGTCCTTTGGTTGTATCCTCTGGCAGCTGTGACAATACACACCTGGAAGAAGGCTGTCCTAGAGCTGGGACATAGCAATGTTCTCCTTCTATGTGGCTTCCCAGGGACCTACAAAGGGTCGAGAACCTGCTGCCATGTTCCCCTCAAGGGAAACACTGATCTTTCTTCCATGCCCAACACAGGCAATTTTGTTGAAACTTCAAAGACATCAATTTTTTTTGGGTTCCCCCGAGATGTTATCGTGGGCAACAAATTGAACAACAGACTCAAAAAAAGGCATGGGGGAAAAAGCTGGAGAAGGGGAAAGGAAAGGGCAAAGGTGAGATGAACCAAATATGCAGCTTACACATTCCTCAAACAGGTTAACCATCAAACCCTCAGAAGTTCATAAAAATAACCTTTTGTAGACAATCTTTAGATGGCCTGCAGACACATCCAGGGAGAAACTGAAGTGTGGAGGCTCTGAGATATGATATAAAAATAACTACCTAGGGCTGAGAGAATGTATAATTCAGCACTGGATTAAAAGGCAGTGTGAGATGCCATCTTTTATTTTAAATATAGCAGCTTTATTTTTTTCAGGTTTTGCTTTGTTCTTTAATCCAGAAACAGGGTGATAGTTAACACCCCAGAGGTTTATCTTATCAGAAGTTGTGATAGCTTTCCTTCCCAGGGGATTAAGCTGGAGAAACTCTAGTTGAGAAAGCTAATCACCAACCTCTGAAACACTCTCCTACCCTCAGCATCTGATCCAGCCACACAAAAATCCTGACCCCGTAAAGATTTATGTGCATCCTTCATTTTATTCAGAGACATAAGTGGGCCAGCTCAGTTAACACTGTCAGTTATGCTGATGTTTATTTCATGAGCCAGTATTTTTATGGCTCAAATGTCTCAAATCCAGGATCAAGCCACCCAGTGTCAACTGCCCCTCTGGTAGTGAGAGTTAAATGAAGTTAAAGCTTTTAATAAGGCACAAACTGCTGTGGTCTGACCTGCTTCCAAGCACCAAGTGCTTCAGATCCAGTCTATTACCACGAGTCAACCAGTGACCAGTAGTTTTAGGACTGAAATGTTTTTAAGGGCTGCAAAAACATCCACCTGAAAAACAACACTAAACAAATACTTCAGAGACATGTGGAATTAAATTACTGCTACGAATGTTTTAAAAGAAACTAATCAATTCTAAGAAAACCCTCCCAGAGGTTAAGAGACAACTACTTTTAAAGAAAAACTCCATCTTCTTGCAAAGTAAAGTAGTCATTCTAAAAAGTGGAATTAATGCAAGTTGAAGGTATATTTCCTTATAACCTCTTTAATGTCAAACACTCTCCACACTGGAAACACAGGCATCCAACACAACAAGGATTTTCAGCTCATACCTCTCCAAATAGCAGGGACTCCATGACGAAAAACACCATCTGACAAGTTTTTGCCTAATTTAAACTTAAAAGTGAGAACTGGCTGCCATTTTCAAAGCTGGCAGCAATACACCCATGAACTGCTATTAGGATAGAGCAATAGCACGTTTGATTTATTGACACGGAAAAATGAAAACAGTGAAATATCAGCAGCCTCCTAAAAAAGAAAGGCTACCGAAGCTTTGCTTTTACTGTCGTTGACTAAACAGATGCAGCTGATTTTGGAGGTTTGTGGTAACATCTATCACTGAAGTACAGATGCTGCAAACACACAGTGGTGAGCATGCAGAATACTAAACATGGATTTCAAAAGCATGTTTACCCAACCACACTCGCACATCACCTATTGTAGATTAACGAGGCCTAAAGCCAATTTTTTACCTGAATGCTAGATCTCCTTATTCTTCTCCCCCCTGCGACCTATGGCAAAACAACAAATCTGCCTCTTGAATAAATCAGAGCAGAGCTGTGGCTCACTGCTGGCCAGTCCTCTCCATCCTTTCCCAGCTCCCACACGGAGGGAGCCGCAGATTAGTGCCTGCCATAGCTAGGGACACGGCAAGTCATAATTAGCTCACAGGGTGCTGTTTATAGCTACTACACAATGCCAGGATTTGTTTCTTGTACTGAAGCTATGAATCTGTAAATGGGATTTTTATGAGGATTTATGTGTCATCTTGTGTTTTTCCTGGAAGCTTATGCCACTGTTGTTCCCGGGGGACGCGATGCACATTTACCAGAAACCCGACACACCGACTTCCTCCCCGTTCTTAAAAATAGGGATGAGAAGGCTTAGCAGATGATGAAAAAAGAATGCATTTAAGAAGCAGGTGGGTGTAAAAAAAGGGGGTTGGAAAAGAGGAAGAGACTCAGCTACAGCTGGTACCAGGGCTCTGCTCCAGGAAAGCCTACAATCAATTACTGCTGGCACGAAGCTCAACCTTTCAGCAGGCGCCCAGCTGGCACACGGCAGAGCAGGGCTGGGCTGGCGCCAGCCCCGGTCCAGGCATGGGCTTCCCTTCCCACAGCTGCTCTGGGCCAGACTTGCTCTTGGCCAGACACGAGTCCTCACAAATGCTGTCACCTGTCTGCCTTCATAAAAGCCCATCAGAGCTGCTGCTCCTCCGAAAGCTGAGCCACCAACATCACCACTAATGATTTATGTTCCGGCATCATCGCTCTGAACAAGGTTAACCAGGATCAATTTAACCAGGACAGACATGGCACCAAATCCCATCTGCAGGCAGACCCCTGCATCTCTGCCGGGAAGAGAAATACCACCCATGTGACAGGGCAGAAATATGTTTGTCTTCGATATCAGGAAGGGCACTTGCAGGTAGCGCAAAGCCTCTTGAAGAAGCTGCACCTCCGCCCAAATTAAGATCAACAGCTTTAAGCCGAGGCTTTTTACAAAGCGCAGGCTCCGCTTGTTTAGATTTTTTTTTCTATTATAATACAGGCACATTTTCAGCACACTGCAATATTCCATAATGAAATTACAGCCTTCATATATAACTTCTCCCTCAAGCGACGCCACTTCAGAAGAGCAAGTTATTATGCTGCTCGACGCCGCGCCAGCGAGCCCGGCACCGGTGACTGGCAGCACAGCTAATGGATATAGCAAGGATGCGTTTGACTGACAGACCAACTTTATTTGTCAAAACCAAAAGCACCTACATGCCAAAGGAAGCCTGATATAATGTGGAAGAGGCTGACGGGGAAAAAAAAACAAAAAACCCAATCATATTTCTTCAAAGGAATGAGAAAAACTAGGGCAAGAAAATGAAAGAAGAGGACCCTGTCCTCCTCCGCTGAGGCAGAGTGTCAGAGGACAATGCATTTAGCATTGTCACATATACAGAAAATGTATATATGTGTGAAATTTGAGAATGAGAATAAATCTTGAATGCGAGCAGCGTCTTGTCTGGAGCACAAAGCTGACACCACTGAGTAACACCACTGAAGGCACTAACGTGGCTCTCACCAGCAGCTGCGGGAGAAAGGAGAACGAACAACTTCCTAATGCCTGGCAGGATCATCAGGGTAGACCCCTATCAAATTTGAAGCAGCAAGTTTGGAAGTTGTTTCAGATGGACTGAGAAATACCAAACATACACTGCTTTTTCCCCTTCTAATTCAGGCAAAAGGTATTGTTTGATTGCTGGATGGTTCTCCTATTAGCATGCTCTTCTCTCCAGAAAAATGAAGCTGAACAGTGTGAACTCTGCTATGACTCAGGCAAAAATGCTTAACATTTCACTAACCCAGCAAAACACAAGCTCCATAATCAGTACAGCTTATCAATGCAAATCCCTTTCACGCTGTTTTTACCCATCTTGAAAGCCAGTCCCAGGGTCAGCTGCATTTACATTTTTCCCTTCATAAAATAGTGTTATGCAATTCCTGGGAATAATGAGCACGAGCGACACAGGAATGACTGATCTATCTTTAGAAATGTGTCAGCTACAAAACGAAGCGTGACTCTTACGTTCTAAAGTAGGCTCACAAACATTATTAATCTTGTTGCACGACACTGTTTTTATGGAAGCTGGACTGTTACTTAAATTTATTACTTACACTTTTGTGGGTGCTTTACTGCTTTTAAAATGTAGAGTACCAAATAAAAACAAATGAGTTCAACAGAGATGCTGGAAACTTGCACTATAATACTGAATGGGTTTGATTGCCTGTATTATTTACTTTTGAGCTTTAACAGAATTTTTGAATTAGGATTTTTAATTTATTTAGCTGGATTCTTTCAACTGAAGTTCTGACCCAATGGTCTATATTTCATCGGTTTAAGATATCTAAAAGGATAAATCAATGGGTTGACAGTAACTACAGTAGCACTGAATCAAAAAATGAAGCAAGGTCTTTCCCCCAGAGTTAGATATTATGAGGCCCAGCAGAACAGTACTTCAGGCAGACAAAAATTCCAAGGCAGAAGGTGCACGTTTCCTGAGGACTAGCAACCTCTCAGCAGAATGGAAAGGATCTGGTCAATGAAGAGAAGAGAGCACGGAGGAATTGGTGGCTGTTATGAAGATCTGGGTACAGAAGTTACCTTGAGACGAGCTAAGACTTCACCTGGAGCATATCCACTACTTTGAGTGGGTATCCAACAGCATTTGAAAGGAACACAAAAGCAGTTCACTACCCTGTATCCCTCTCTCCTCCAGATATGTGAGCTTGTTATTACCTTGGATGAGCCCGGCATACACAGGTAACAGTGCTTGTGCCACCCAATCTCCACTGGCTCCTGTTTTCCTCCTTTCCCATTCCATTCCCACAATGGACAAGGAAAGCAAAACAGTTACTGCACATAAAAAAAAAAGAAAAATAAAAAAGGCCCTCTGAGTTCAAATGCAAATCAGTGCCTACCTGATTTTGGAATTACAGGTCATTTCATTCTCAGGGTAGTGAATATCCACCGCATCCTGAATGACTGTACCATACTCGTAGACTTTAATCTTCTTTGTCACCCCGGCGATGGCAAAGTAGTCACAGTCCCGGTCGAACTCAATACTGAGGAACAAAAGCATAGGTTGAGAACTGTGTAAAACACCACATGTACTTACTAGCAGGGTATTTTAGCTCCTAAACACCTCAGTATGGCAGAGTTGAGAACAACAGCTTTCAGTTTGCAAATACCCTGTTCAGAACACCCTGATCAGGTCTGGCACAAACACCGACAGCTCAGAGTTCTTGCTCTCAGGTAGCATTTTCTAATCCACCCCCTGCCAATACATCTCCAAATTTTTGGTAGCACAATTACTCTCCTGCAGCCAGGATCTTTGTTCAGGTGCTCTGGAGGTTTTCCAGTTCAGCTACACTACCTACACTGCATGGTACCCAAATGTCAAAACTGACAGCTCTCCCCAGAAAACCACCAGTGTGCCACAGCATGACTGCCCATTGATTTCTCTGATGTACAGCAGCTTGGTGAACTTATAAGTGTTAACACAGGGCAAACCAGTAATTGTGGAAAAAAACCTCCTAAATTCCCTGAGTAACAACAGGGGGTTGAAACACAGATCATCAGTACTGTAAGAACTGTGCACGTTGGCTTCCACTTAGGGTTGCTCGTGGAAACAGAGGAGCCTTCTTTCCTGACCTGCAGGGCAAGTTTGTAATAGATATCAATGAAGTTGAAAGTAAAAGCAGTCACCTTATAACAAAGTTAAGCTGCAAATGAGAAAAGCCTAAGGTTGTACATGAAATACATCTGAGAGAAAGGCAGGCAGCAGGTTATAAACAGCTAATGTCATTGCTACCTTCGCAGCTTGGGAGGGCTCGAGAGAAATCTGTTAGGCACCTAGCAGGCAGGGCAGTAATCCTGCTTCCTAGGAGCTCCTGCCTCCCTGCAGCCTACAGCACTGCAGGCAGAGCAGAGTGGATGTGCTGGACACCTCCCAGAAAGGGTCTGGGGGCAGCACTTGCCCTCAGTCTCCAGTTTTCTAAAATCAGCAACCAGCTCTCTTCAAGTCTCCTGACTAAGCAATCAATCTACTGCTTTGAGAGGTCTCTTTTTGGGGTTCTTACACTCAGTAATTCATTTCAATCTCAGCTGCCCCTATCACTTCCCTCCCCACACCCCCAAGAATCCAGAGCGTTTATGGACCAGGCAGGAAGTTATGAATGGCAGCAGGGAAAACTAAGTTTACACTGATTTCACATTCAAAATCCTGGAAGCAGGGGTATTCAAGGTACCTTTCTACAATTAGAAAGCATTAAACCAATTACAAGAAGAGAGAGGGCTCTTCAGGCTGCCCCCATAGCTGTAACAGGAAGAGTTTCCTACTCCCCAACACAGCCGAGAAGTCGAAGGCACTGCAATGCTTCTAAGGAAAGATAAATTTAAACACCAACAGAATTTTCAAGTCCTCGTAAAGGAGATATCATCCAGTTATTTTTAAACTACAGAGAGGAAAGTGTTGATAATGCAGCCTGATGGTATAAAATAATTCAATAAAGCAGCTTGAAACTTGGCCTTTTAACTCAGGCACCTAAACTTCTCCCAGGCAGTGGCAGGAGACAGTCCCACTCATGACTGCTCTCTAGAGAAGCTTGTCAAGTCCAGCCTGTGCAAAATCATGAGCCTCCAAAACGCATGAAGGAGCATGATTATGGCTGGGGAATTTAGCAAGCATGCAGGCAGCTATTTAAATAAAATGGGAGAGGGAAAGAAGTCATCTAAGCAGCCAGGTTGCCCCCCTTCCCAAGATCTACATCAGTTTAAATCACTTTTTATAAAAACAGGATGAAAACACCATTCAGGCCTGTCTTGTCTCGTCAGCTCGCCGTGTCCCATGGAAGAATTTTACAATCGAAAGCCTCTGTAACAATACCACGGATTTACTTGTACCACAATCTTAATTGAACCGCTGTCTCTGCTCCTGCTCCCTGCCCTGTGTATTCAGGTAAAGCACAACTAAACTGATGGCAGTGATTCATCTACCTGGATTCAATTTATACCCTCAGCCTTCTGCTGAAAAAAAAAAAAGTATTACAATGTCTGGTAAAAAGCCAAGTTATTAGAACAGAATAGAACCTTTCTAACCTGGGGTGGTTTTGCTTCTCTAGCATTAATTCAAATTTTTTTTTAAATAGAGACATGCTGTAGACATAACAAATGAGTATTTCAATATATCCATAAAAGTTAACACATCATTAAAGAAATAATAAAAAGCATTAAGCAATAGAATTGATTGTCAGACCTGTGACCTTCAAAGAGCAAAGACACTGCAGGGAGAAAAAGGATGCAGAAAGAAACCACTACTGGTACAGACATTCATTGCTGTAAGAGGAAGGTAGACCCAACACACACCTGCACCTTGGCCTCCATCACCTGTGCACAGTCCTGGTACAGGTGTTCTCACTTTCTGCTAGTGATTTACAAAGAAAAATAGGAACAATCCAAGTATCTAATCTAGTGCATTATAGACCACATAAAACTATTCCCAATATTTGCAAAGCTCTGCTTCCGCCTGGACTAATCAGCATTAGGACAAACAGCCCACTAGCACAGCAACAAGTTATTTTCATGCTTTCTCCCTTTTAAATACATTTAGCCTTTTAAATACATTTAGCATTAAGCCAGGCCTATTTGCATTTAACTGGCTCAATAGTATTCCTGTCACTTGCTGCTGAAGTCTTTGTGTAGATGTGCTTGCTTATACACAAGCTTATCTATCTGAAAATTCACCAGAGAACTTAGTTTTGTTTTGTCAAAAGACAGCTCAGAATGACAACAATCTGCTTTGCAGGTGATACATTTCTACAGCCCAAGTGAATTCATCATTAGCACAAAGAAAACATGCAACACAATAATAGGAAATAATAGGAAATTACCTTTTGGACCAGCACTGGTCCTTGCTCCTCAAAGATGTGCTTGTTAAAAACAATTAGCAATTGCTCCTTTTGATTTTTTTTTAAACTTACTTTCAAACTCCACATTTCTGACCGACAAAGACTAGCTGAATTTCTATAAAGAATCTTTTGGGGACACAAGAACTCCTGGATATTTGAAAGAGCTTTATAAATGTGCAGCAGAATTACTTGTAGAAATCAAATTGAAAGGAGCTGATTGTTTTGTTCTAGGGAAAATCAAAGAGAGACATCTCCATGTCCCAAATCACAGTTTGCATTTTTCTAAGAAGTTGATGACCAGCATCCCATGGAAATATTACTAAGAGCTGCTAGGAAGTAAACACATCCTCAAGGGTTCTGGTTTCTCTGTTGCTTCTCTTTATTCCCAGTCTGTGAGATTACAAATCAATTGCTTTATTTTAATGCTAAAACCTGTGACCTTGGAGAGCACTCAGAGCTAACAAATGGAATTACGAAATAAATTGCTTCTGAAACATGCTTGGAAGGTTGGCTTGGTGTTGAGGGTAGAGCAGCAGGGGAGGAGTAAAGAATGAGTATTTAGCAGTTCTGCCATTGTGCAAAGCCTTGCTACATTCCTACATTTGCATCCTGATGGTGTGTGCAGTTGTTCTCCGCATCCCAGGAGGATGGGCTGGAGTTAGGGAATGCATACAGATGGGCAACTAAATTGATTAAGGGAACAGAGCAGCTGCCTCACCATAAGGGTTATGAACAAGGCAACAGCAAGACTAGTGTTCAACAAGTCACATTAGAACTAGGAGGCACTCACCAAAAGATTGATTTGGGACAGATGAGGGTTTCCTCCCTCCCAGTTACACTTTTAAAACAACACACACATTCCAGGTAGTTACTCCTGCAGGACATGAAGGTGGTGGAGTGAACTTGACAACAGTAACCCATGCACAACTGGTCCAGACCAAATATTTACAGGTACATGCTGTATCTAATCCTTCAAACCAGGGGCTGCACCTACCGCACTCGCCTTTGATGGCATCACTAGTCACAAATAAAGGTCTGCAGCCAACTGCTCCTCTCCCCTTTCCATACACTCTGTAATTGCTACTATAATCATAAATGCCTCAGCCCTGACTTGGTAACAAGATCTGTGACCGTAGGAGTTGCCATTTCCACAAAGTGGATGACTCAGTCCTCTCATGGAACTATATGTATATATATATATACACATACGCACATATATTTTCCTCCCTGAATATACCAAAGCCTTTCAATTCTACTTTTACCCAATCTGGTGCTGCTTCTATTTCTGTGTCTCTAACCTTAACTCATATCTTGCCATGGTCACATATTTAATTGCAACACAGATGTATTCTCAGTTTTGAGGGACTTGAGGGTTGAAAGGAAGGAGAGAGACCAACAGCAGCTTTTGCTCTTCAGTAACATTTCCATACAGCCTTTCTCACTCTGTTCTTCCACTCCCTGGCCTCTAAGGGATATCCTGTCACTTCTAGCAACCCCAAGTTCCCCATTCTATGGCCTGATTACCTCTTTCCAATGCTCATTTTGAGGCATTGAAATAAAGGTTAGAAATTTAGGTTACAATCCAACACCATGGGCACCAGTGTAGACTGCTCAGCACCTAGGAGCAATACAGAAATTGGTATTATTCTCACACACCTGAGACACCATTTTTACAGCAGACTGATACTTTAAAGTAAAGCAATTAGTGTCACTAAGCATGCAAGAGCATACTAATTTGTGGTCTTTGAAAGCAAAGCTATATTCAGGCATAGGAAGCTGCTATTAAAGTTCTCAAATTTTGTGTTCCATCAGCTCAAAGTATTAATTTTGTCACACAAACCCAAAAGTTACTGAGACAAAGCATATGAAGTTTCGTATCAAGACACTGTTTTGCTAAAGCTGCGAGTGACCAAATAAAATGTAGTGAGTTTTGTGGGGTTGCTTGTTTGGTTTTGGTGGTTTTGTTTGTTTGTTTGTTTTAATGAAGCAACAATTGCATTAGTTACTCCTTACTACAGAGCATCACCTAAATAAGGTCACTGCTGCTATTTCAGAGTCTTTAACCTGTCCCACAGGGACAAGTACACACCACTACTGTAGAATATATTCCCTGACTCAAACCCCCATGTTGCCAAATGTTTTCCAAAATATAAACTGAGCAAGCATATCACGATCCCAGAGAGGTTATTGCAATCGCTAGTCAGAAAGGACCACTTAGAGAAAGCATTGATTCTCTAGACTGTTATATGGATAGATAAGTTATATGTATAAATGAGATTACCCCTCAAAGTCACTCTATCAGAGAGTGAACCACCTTCATCCTTAAAAATCACATTAATTTGACTTGGATGTGACCCCCAGGTTACCAAAATATCTCCAGATTTGTGCTCTCATCAAGGTAAAGTTGCCTTGGCTACCCTCAGTAGATCACATTCAAGCCTAATGGATGCCTAAGGAAAACCATGGGACAGGGGATCCCAAGCTATTTCACTATGATTCCATTCCCGGGAGTTGTCTGGGATATTCCAGCTCCAGCAGCACCAGCTGCTGTTGAATGCACCCTGGGTACCCTCCCCTGCCACTGTGCCTCCTCCAGGCTCCAAAAACCTGATGAGAATTCACTCCCCCTCAGCAAACCTCTATTTGGAGCATAAATATAAAGACACCAGAAAGTCAGCTCTGTGTGTTGATTATCTCCCCCCCCCCCCCCCCACATCTGGGCAACAGACAGGGAAAGGTGTTAGAGCAGCCCATCCAAGCCAGCACTGCAAGGGAAGGACAGTCCTCAGCTCCAGGCTCCCTTGGGAACACATTATTGCACCAGCCATGCTGCAATCACACTTTCAGGATCTTTCTTACAGCCACAGTAGCCTGGAGGTCTGTTCTGCTCCCTTTGAAGGAAGGCATAAAAAGGTACTGCATTAACAAAGTAATGTCATTAGACCTAGTTCCAGGCCCACTTCATGCTCACAAAAACCCTTTTAAGTGTAATGAAATGCCATCAGTTCTAACAGAGACCACTTTGCAGTACGCCCGTTCCATAAAGAGCTTGTTTAAAGGAGAATATTAAGCCTGAATCAGGGAGGTTTGGTGGGCTCAGATCCATCTCACAGCTCAGAAATCAAACCCAACAGAGCTACTTTCATGCTTTGTCATCGCTAGATAAAACAGTCATTCTTTTTTAAAACCCAACGAGGGTATATAGTATGCTATGAGATTAATTGGGCTCCTTGCAACAGCTCCCTTTTCAGAACCATGGTCCTCTCTACTTTGCAGAGAAGTTACCATGAACCTAAATCTCCTCTAAGCACAAAATCTCCCAGGAAGCCACAGCAGACTCCCAGCCTTGGCTGTAAGACTATAGCTAGAGACATCCTCTTCTACTGCATAAGGTTTTTTCCATATATGCATTCAGGGGAACTCGGCTTAATTAGCACTAACCATGAGAAAACCTATAGGGAACTGCTGAATTCTGCAAGCAACCAAACAAAGTGTATTGATAAAAAGCCACTTTCCTGCGAGGCGATGCTCTTCTGCATGCTGAAGAGAAGATGACGACAATCCCAGGCTTTTTCCACGCCAGATCCAAAGAAGTACAATGAGCCAAAGCTGCTGCAAACAACTACCATGCAAGTTAATGAGGATTAGATTCAGTTTTTCCACAAACACCGTTTTAAACAAGCTGGAGTAGGGAAACGTTAACTAAAAATGCCAACGGTTAAATGCAGAACGTTTCTCATGAGGCTATTTAAAATTCAAGCCAAAGGATCAGTCTGCCTGCTGCAGCATTTTGTATAACCCCAGGATCTGCCATTTCACCCAACTGGGCTGGTACACAGCAGGTTCTGAACAGCTCTGACAGTAGCTGGAGCACAGCCCCAACACTGCCAAATACCTCGGTGGAAGAGGTTACAAGTATCCAAACATACTCAGCTGCCTTCAAGCTTGGGAAACATTTCCAGAGCAGAATCACTGAATGGGTAAGGTTGGAAGGAACCACTGGTGAGATCAGCTGGTCCAACCTCCCTGCTCAAGCAGGGTCATCCCAGAGCACACGGCACAGGATTGCATCCAGACAGTTCTGGAACATCTCCAGTGAGGGAGATTCCACACCCTCTCCAGGCAATCTGTCACCCCCACAGTGAAGAAGTTCTTCCTCGTGTTCAGGTGGAACAGAAGACAGCAGCATCTGTCCAAGCTGTCTAAGAAGGAAGTTTGAGGGGGGGAACCCTGCTCCACAACAACCTGTAAGGTTGCCTGAACAGCAGTACCATCTCTTCAGGATTACACCACGAAGTAGGAAGGAGCTCAATCAGTTGTGATAGATACTGAAGTGCCTTCTAAATATAAGGCCCTTCAGAAGCTTGCAAGCTTGTTTCCATGCCACCACATTTATAACTACACCAACAAGGATTTCGTTTCTTGAAAATTGAGCAAGGCAGCTGCTGACAGAGCTGAAGAGGCAGGGGAACAATTAGATCTGAGAGAGGGACCTCCATCAATACTGGCACTGTAAACAATGCAGTCTGCCCACAAGCTCCATGATTCCTCCATGATTTCACAGCAGCAGCTGAAGATATTTGTCTCCAGCTGACCACACTGCCAGAGGTCCCATTTCACAGGACAAGTCACCACCCCAAGCCTCCAACCCAGTAACTCAACCCTCCAGATTTGCCTGACGCTGCCATCAGCTCTTCTGCCAGACACCCTGCAGAGCACCGGGAGGGACAGCTGGAGACAGTAACCTCTTTAGACTCCTCATCTGAATCCAACAGGCACCACAAGTCAGGGCAGCAGCTTTCCTAAATAGAGTCCATACGCCACGGATGAGCCTTTCCAAAGGATGGGCTGGGGCACTTAACTGCAACGGTCCTGCCTGCCTGGTATTGATGGAACGAGGTTAAAACATCATTTGAAGCATTTTTCATCCAACTGACAAGCCTGTTTCAGGAGATTTGTTGTGTTGGCATTTTGAATCTTATTTCATCAGTATTTTGAATGCTATCCATAAGTACTTTATTTTTTCCTAAAGAATGGTTTATGTATAACCTTAATTTCAGCCTCATATAGAGAAACTTGATCTGCCTTCCATCTTCACTAGCACAAATGTATGCACACACTTGTATATAATCCTACGAGAACATAAGCACCGCTTCATAACTTATTCTATGTTATTTATTACCTTATTCTAGAAAACAACTATGCAGCACATAAATCCCAAACATGACTTAGAGACTGTATTTATTAATACAAATGATATTATATTAATAATCATGAGCTCAAGCCTCTTCTCCAAGCTGAGCTGCTTGTCAGGTTTATTCTCAGAAGCATTTAAGCCCAGACCATACATCTTTGCATGCTTTAACACACTACCTTATTATATTTTTTCAACTACCTACCATCTAACAGACTAACTTTTCTAGTTAGCAAGGAAGGAATAACAACAACAAAAAAAAAATCCAAAGGCAAGCTAATACTTTTCAGATCATTAGCTCCAAGCAAATTTAGGCTTTTCCAACAAATATAGCTAGAAAATTAAAAGAACATTGTAATAAGCTACAGAAATCCATTTTCTATTAATAACAGGCTTGTGTCTTCAAGCAGAAACAAGAATTCACTGTATCAACACTCAATGTTGAATGAAAGCTATAAAATTGGGGGGGGGATTAAGAGAAATCAGTCTTTGGCTTTTACAGACACTCTTGGCATGGGAATTCTGTGCAGAAGATGCTGTGAAACCACAGCTTTCATGGCTTGCAATTCCTGAGGCCAAGACACAGCACTACTGCCTGATGACAGCCATTATCCCATGGACATCAGGAGGGACAGAAGGGCAGCTACCTGCAGCCTCACTGAAAAGATTTCCACCCTGATGAGCCAAGAAGGGGCGGATGAAATGATGCAATGCAATTTTCACATGGTACCATCCTCCTATCCTGAATATTAATCTCTCAGAGGACATTCTTGACACCACAGCATCCATTTTGAGTGCCTGCACTTTCACAAAGCTGCTTTTCAAAACACACAAACAAACCAACAAAACCCAAAACAAACAAACCAGTTTCAAATCTAATAAATACAATTCTGTGGAAATTATAAGCATGGATCTTAAAGTTTGTAGGGGTGAAATTCCCTTTTTACTATACAAGTCATATAAGGAATTCCTCCTTAAATTCCTCTTCCTTAAAACTTGGAAGCCAGAGGAGGATGCTCAGTAGAAAGTGAGGACAGAACTGTCGAATTTCTAGTGATCTGATCATGTACCTTTATCACAAAGAGTCCCCAAGACTTTGAGGTCTCTAGTCCAATATCCTGCTCAGAGCAGGGGCAGCTCTTTGGTCAGACCAGGTTGCTCAGGGCTCTCTCCAGCCTGTTGTTGAATAACTCCGAGGATGGAGCTTGCACCCACTCCAAAGCTGGACTGTCCCATGCTGAGCCAGGGACTGCTACAAAACACTTGCCATGAGATGGAAACTGTTTAGGTGAACTGCACAAAGTGTCTTCAAGACAGACAAAAAAATTAAAGACCTGAAGTACAGTCACTATTCGAAACGTGTTTAAAAGCCAATTCCCAAATTCATCAAAAGACCGCTCAATACTTCTAACAGACCATTTATAAAAATTCATAAAGTTGAAATCCAGGTGAAAACTCTCATCTAATTATCTGCAGATGGAGACAGGCTTGAAGTACTAATAGAGTCTAATGGGAAAATGATCTTCCTACTACCAAATAGTCTGAAATCAGGAGGAAAAAAATGAGGTCCCACTGGTAGCCATGCAACTTCCATTCATTAACTTGCCAATGTCAAGTTATTTAAGTTTTAGCCCTTAGGTTGATGGAAGAACAAACTCCTCTGTGCAGCATCACCGTGGTCACCAGAAGGTTTGCTTTTTGGGCCAAGAGAAAATATGCTCTTTTCTGGTGTCAGAGGCCCTTTGGGTACCAGCAGCCATTCCTGGGGACTGGGAGGGCTCTGTTACAGGACTGAGTGCCTCTGAACTCTGAATTTGGATGGGAACTGACACCTGTATAACCCTTGTGCTGAGTACAAGTCACCTTTAGCTTCTACTCAAGGAACTCAGACCACATTTATGCAGCACTAGGAAATGTATCAGTTCTGCACTCCACAGAAAAAGATGGGAAAGTGAGGGAAATGCTCTGCATTTCACTCAACTCTAATTTAAAATCCCATTTGAGCCCCAGACAAACTCTGGTCTACAGGCCAAAACCTCAGATGAAATAACATAAGAGGACCACAGGACAAGCACAACCTTCAAGCAGGCTCAGGGAATTATGCTTCAAGTTTCCTTGGCCATTCTGCAGTTTAAGTCTCTTTATCCAAGCATTTCTCTCTTCCTTCTACTTGTGGGAACAGTTCAAATAAGACAGATCCATTCACGGTTTTGAGCTGCCACTTGTAAATAAAACCGAGTCCATCTAAAAAATGATTTATTTAACAGGCTATAAGAAAAATCCAGCCCTCCTCATTTCTCATCTTCTCATGGAGCAGCATCTGCTGCACTCTGAAACATAATCCTGTGAAGGATAAACCCACTTCCATTTCATTAATTTATCTTTACCACCAAGACAGAAACATTGCTGGTCACGAACTTAATAAAATGGCTCATCTAATCCTGGCCAGCCCAAGCACTGAAAAAAAAAATAAAAAGAGAAAAGGGGGCTTGTTATGGTCAACACAGAACTAAAAGGTATCTTGTTAAAGGCTGGTTCTGAGAATTTATATGGACAAGTAATTGTAGTCCACAGTAAAAAGGGGAACAGAAAAATAGAATGGTTCAATGAATACATGAAAAACTCACTCCTAATGGATTTTTTTCTTTCAAGCTCACCTTAGAAGAAAGGATTTCAGGTCATGTTACTGAAAGAGTCAACACAAACAAAAATGCAATCTTGAAATAGCATCCGAACAGTGCAATTAAATCTAAGAGAAACCTCTTCACGTCTTGTTCATTACTCAGAGGCAACGGAATAACAGCAAAAGATGAAATAAACAGAATAAGGGACACCAAAGGTAAGAGTTTTAGCAGCCAAAACCACAAGTTGTTTGTTTTCCTCTCTGTAAGTCACTGTGCGTTTAGATAAATATATTTAGTGTTGGTATCCAACCCCCTTTGGATGGCATTTTTCAGAGAAATGGTAACCTGACTCAGAAGAACTTAAAATAAAGACATATTCATGTTCCCACCAGAGCTGGGAACCACAGAGCAGGGAGAACTAGCTCCCTGATACCCAGGTTTCCAAGAGACATTTTGCTGTAGTGTATATTTCTCTCATTTTTGTTCCCTTTTTTTTTTTTCCCAAATATGAAAGACTGCCACATTATTCTCTGAAGGCCTCTGACAGTGGTAAAGCAATTTTCTCCATAAATCATTGTAATGCTAACGCAGCAGTTTACAGACTCATCTTTAAAAGAAAGCCTTTACATTTACTGCCACTGCCAGCAGAGAGAAGGAAAGTTAAGCTCTGACAACTGCTCTGTCTAGGGGCATAATAAATGGAAAATGTATTCCTTGGCCCAATTCTAACAAAACTTAATATACTTGTGAAAATCGTGTAAACACTTTGTACTTAATAGAGCTGAGTGTATTAAAAAGCCATTTAGCACATCGAGGTACGTGTTCATATTGCAAACGTGCTGCAAGTCCCCTTGATGCTACAGCAAAACTGAGCCACCTGCAATCACCTGTTTTCTTCCCTGAACATCCTTCTCTGATCATCTGCTGTTCTTGAAGCAAATAAGGGGAAAAAAAAGGACAGAGGGATGAAATTTTTCTCGTGAGCGCATTTCTAAGCAAGGTTAGGAAGCTCTCCCCCTCTGGGCTCGCGATCTCAGGGTGTGCACCTTCCCAAATAAGGCCTCGAGCCCGTGGTGGGAGATGCACAGCTTGGGTACCAGTCTTGCACTGGTCCCTCGGGCAAGCTCCCTGCCAAGCTGGGGAGACCTGGATCTGGAGAGCAGAGATTGGCTTGTCCCCTCATCCCAAAAGGCAACTGGAGCTTTCCTAAACGTTTATCAGGATTTTTATAGGAACACAACATACAGAGCGTTGAGAAGTCCGGACATTCCTGTGGCAAGGAATTCAGGAGAGCGCTGCTGCCACTCAGTTTCAGGGCTTTTCCAGCCTGTTTTTAATTACAGTTTTCACCCTGTTACCATAAACCCAGCTTTATTTCCCTTCTTAACATCAAGGTTTTGCAGATAAGGAACATTTCCATCTTCCTCCTTCATGAACTTAAAGCTAATACATCTTAAAAAGCTCTTTAAGTCAGCAGATCTTTTGGAGTCCAGAGTGTGAACTTTATGTAGGGTTAAAGCAATTAAACTCAACACTCCTGTATTCTGCACATTTGTAACAGCAGCTTATTTAAAAAAAAAAATTGCAATGAAGTTTAACTTCTGGTCAATTCTACTTTTATTTTTAAGCATACTTAAAATATCCCTTTAAATTACTTCCTAAAAAAAATTAAGATTTCTTACATAGTAGTCTTGTATTTACTTTGTATTTAAATCCAGTTGTCTTAACAGAACAGGCTAAGCAGCAAGACTTCCTTTCTGTCTCTTCATCAGTGTTTCCTACTTCATACCCAGGAACACCTTTAAAAGGCAGTGCAGTAGAATAAATGAAACTTTTCAGAGCATGTTAAAAGCATATTTTCACTTTTTAAGTGCCTTAATTAATTTGGCTCATCTGTGAATACCTAAAAGCTGCTCTTATTTTCTTAAGCTGCCATCACTAAGCCACACACCTTGTTTAGTTTCACAGACTCTCTGAATTTGGGGCTATTAATCTGGATGACGAACAATGGTGAACACAGGACTATGCTGGTCAACACATACTAAGTATAAACTCTTGATTGCCAAATTATGACTTCACAGGAACTGTTTGAATAGCCAGAAGCCAACAAGAGCAACAGCAGCAGCACATTCAGCAACCAAAGCACTTGAGGACATGCTCAGATGTGAACAGTCTCACTCAGCCCACATGCTAAAACCCCTAAAAATTTCTCAAATGCTTTGATAAATAAAAAGCATGAGCAGGGGAGAACACTGAGTCAGAAACTAAGTTATTATTCAGTGAAATGCATTTAATTACCAGTTCTAGGACTGGCTTGGAGGGAGGCCCCACAGTATCTTCATTTTAGCAGGAGCACACATACTTTTCAAACATATATTTCACTCAAGAATTAGGATGCCTTCAAAACAGGAGCGTGATTTAGTGCCCTTCCAGCATTTTCTAACCAAATACCACAAAAATGCTTCCCTTGCAGAATGTCAAGGAGAAGAAAAGGCAAAGGAGCAAAATCCAATCCGTGCTGGTCGGAAGCTGAGGAAGTTTGTCTACCTTGCAGTGAGATTCCCATCTGCATTTCATTGCAGCAAGTGTGAACCCAATCAGTGCAGGTTAAATATACATCAGATCCCTGATTATTGTGCTCTGACCTCTGTGGCTAAGTCGGACATTATACATTCCTGCTACATATTGCAGTAGTTAAAAAATCGATGCTGCTTTAAACAAAAATATGTATTCTATGCTACATATGCCTCCATTTCTTCACATAGTACAAATTTCTTGGGGTCTTTCAACAAATATTCAGCTGTTCCGTCACTACCCAAATGACCCCTTCGTAAGGCACTAGATCAAGGCTCAGAAAACCCAAGTTTAATTTATCTTGTCCATTTAATGTTTCTTTCAAGACCTCAAGTATAGTCTCTTTGGATCTCCTGATCCCCATGTACAAAACAAGGATACTTCTTCTCTCTCTCAAAAGATTGCTGTGAACAAACATTTAAATTAGTGAAACATTCCTGCAAGAAGCTGATGGGTCCTGCATACTTGCCATGCAGAAGAGATTTCCCAGTTAACACGATCCATCATTTTTTCCACCACAAGGAGCTCCAAAACAAGCCACCACAGACTAAGCAAATTCCCAGGGTGGGGGAGAAACCAGTTTAAAGTTAGGGCTGTTGACAACTCACAGCCTCTCCATGTGCTCTCAAGCCTGATCCCTAAGGGAGCTGGTTCATGGAGCTGAACTAGAAGAAACTGATTCTGTTGGAAGAGTCAATAGCATTTCACCAGCTAAGTGTCCAAACTGCTCCACAGGAGGCTCAGAGGAGCTTCAGCAGCAGCACACAGGACATGACCACTCCATACAGCTGTTGTTGGAGCTGTTGCCTTGGCTTTACCACAACCATCCCCTTGCCAGTGCTCAACACTGCAAACAGATCTTCCAATGCTCAAAACTTCAAGCAGTCACAGTTAAAAACAATTCAGTTTTTTATCATTTGCCATTATGACTGGATCTACTGTTAAAATGTAAACCTACCACAGGTTCTTAAAATTACCAAGCAAGACGGATGGTTTTTAAAACGCCAAAACTGCATCACTTACAACACAACTAAACTAACATAAAGAGGACTGAGCCTACAACAGGCTTTGTAGAACAGCTGCTGATGCTCACTGGCACCTCAAAGGTTCTGGATTTGGCCTTGACCAACACCAATAGGAATAAAAGGTACTACTGAGATACGCGAGTGCCCTCACAGATCAGTGACAGTCACAAAATTACCACACGCACAATCACAAAACTATTTTTGGGCAGCAAGTGCAAAGTGTGACACGTGTACAGACCATAACTGGTTTAATGTGGGTTGTTAACTCAGCCTCAGCAGCCTGTATCCATACAAGATATGTCATCAGAAGCACAATGTGCCTTACCTGGACACTATGCTGGAGCCATTGTAGAGGTCACTAGCGTAGGACAGCGTTGCCAGGGGTCGGACAGAATTGTAGCGTGTGAACTTGGACAGACACTCCTGAAACTCATCCAGCTGGCTGGTGGTTCTGCTGTCATCTAGGGAGAGACAGCAGCATTAGGGAGGGCAGAAACACAGGAAGAAGATAAACTCAACAGCAAAAAAAGTAAATAGAAAAATCAAGATATGTCTTCACGGGATACCACCTCTGCTTGTTATCTGGAGAGGATTCTTGGTCAAAACCAGGCTCTCCCTCACCTCTAGCATTACCTGAAGGTATTATGATTTTTCTGAGCACAGATTAAGTCTTTCCACTGCAATGCTGGGTGAACCTACTGCACTGAGAATCTGCCTTGAAATCAAATACAGCTTTCCTGGCAAGCTCATCTATTTTATTCACATTCAGAGCCCATAGGCCATATAGATTATTAACAGAAAACCTTTAAGGATATCAAAATGCACTGTAAAGGACATGTCTAGTTCTCTGTGGGGGTGAAAATATATTCCTCTCCCTGTTCTGTTACATTTGTCTACATTTGGTGTCAATTACATTCAAAATATCTTTTAGTAAAAAATATTTGTCTTGATATTCCAAAAGCAACAGAGCTAAGGGAGAACCATTTCAGGGCTGGAGAAGGAAGACAAGCATGAAACCAGAATGCTCCCTGTACTGGAAGTTTTGTGAAAATTATGACCTTCAGCAGACAAGGTGAAATCGAGCCAGCTTGAATAATTATGATAAATATTCTGTGGGAAATGGAACAGTTTACTACAAAAGTTAAAAGTAAATTGCAGTATAGACAGTTGAAAGTCATTCTGTGAATTCTCAGAAGTCTCAGCTTTTCTTGGTAAGAACATAATTTTTTTTAAACCATTTCAAATTTTAGTATTTTGTAAATAAGGAAAAATCCTTAACTTAAAGCGATGCCGCATGGGCAAGTCTGGGTTCCCAAAACAATCATGGATTTGCAGTCAAACACTAGGTAGACCCTTCAGGCTGTGTAATAGCCCCAAAAATTTGCAGTAGTCCTCCTCCACCTCCTCTAACGCTCCTACCTTCACTTTATCTTTTTGCATCAGTGTATTTTAGGGGAACTAGAGCTGCTGGTTTACAGGTACTGCACACTTTGTCTCCTGTTCCACCACAGCATCCACTGCAGCAGCAGACACACACACACATCACTGAAATCAAATTCCACCCACTAGCTAAGCCATCCTTATCAGCAGCATAAGGAAATGACATGATCCACTTGTTAGAAAGGTTTGGAAACACTGGGGTGAAAAAAGGAAGAGGTTGATTTATAAATGCAAAACCCAGCTGTGCTTTCTTGTGGGAAAACACAGAGAATAATCACTTTCTGCACCCTGGTAATTCCTTGTCGTCAGAAATTATTATCTCTACACTTGTAATGCATTTTAAAAGTGTCCCTTATATGCTGTTTAATGTTTGATCATATAAAGGAACATTGAAGGTTAGCAGTAATTAGCATGTTTAAGGGTACTAGCATATACATTACCCATGTCAGATGGATCAAAAGGGGCAAAATGAACAAAGTGCTGCTCCAAATTAAAATCATCAGCACCTGACCACGACAGAAAACAGCTTGAGAAGCAGCCCATAAACATCAGTCAGCGTTTTCCAAAGACTGTTTTCTCGTTTGACACTATGGTAGGGACAAATAGCTGCTACCCTTCCATTTCCCTCATTTAGAGATCAAGCACACAGTCCTCCTATAATTTATTCTCTATCTGTGCCTGGAAAACCGAGTGTTATTTCTCAAGACATTTTCCCTGTCAAAGTGCAAGGCCATTTGATAATTACAGTTATATTATGTATCCACTCCCTACTCCAATAGTCAGAGGCACTGCTTCCAAAAAGCTTTAAATCCACATTAAATCCTATTTAAAATGTGTCAAAACGCAGGAATGATTTAAGAGAGGAAAACATAATCAAGTATCACAGGTTATTCCTTACTTAGGAGAAAACCTGCATTTGCAAATCCTCTGCTCTTGGTGCAGCTGACACATATGAATACAAAAAACCAGTTTCACCACATTCATATTTATAGTTCCCAATTACAAAGAAAGATGTCCTCTACAAGGCAACGCTGGGAAGAGCCCCATTTGTTATCCTTGGTTAATAAGTATTATTTTTACATAAACACAGTTATGCATCACCAAGATAGCAGTGCATGAAAAGATCTCAGTGTGATTTGGGAAGAGCTGCGTTCTGCAAAGCACCTGTTGGCACTTCACAGGGAAGTGCCTGGACACATACAATGGGCTTCTCCAATATTCCAGCTACTGAGGCAACCTCTCAGTGTGCTGCATTCCCTGTTAAAATCATTTTGCTGTGCACAATGAGAACTGAGTCAGTCACTGCTCTGAAGCAGGTAGAAGACGTAGACATTTCCGACTTAAAGCCATTTATTAATTAATTTGTAACATTTTTATTTGTTTATTTACTTTAACAGGACTAAAGCTTAAAACAAATTCACGGAGAAGAAAAATCCAGGGGTTTGTACCCCAACTCTCATGCTGATCTGTGCCCTCTAAGGTTATACATAAAGATCCAGCAACCTCTTCCTGGGTCCTTAATGCTCCTAAGAGGTTTCTCCCACCCCCTGAGGGCTGGCTGCTCTCCTTGCAGTCTGTCACACTTGATATGGGCTGCAGCTCACAGCTTGGTGCTGCAAATCTCTTGGCTGCCACAGTCCATTGCCTGAAACCTTCTTCCCCAAGCTGGTTTCTTCCCCAGAGGGGCTGCAGAACAACCCTCCTCGCCCTCAAGACATATTCATCTGACCCTCTCATTTCTTAAAATCTTCAAAATCTTGTCATGTAATTAAGGACCATCCATCCACTGGGTAACAATTACTCTTGCTGCTGTCACACTGCTACTCAATTATGAATGAGGCAATCTAGGCAATTTTAAAAACAGCTGCTAATTCTACAGAACAAGCCTTAAATCTAAGGTGTGCCCCTTGGGACAACAGCACTGCTGCACACTCAGATTCTATACTTCAAGTCATTTGTTAACCAAGACTCAATCTAGACAACATAAAGGATAACCTCCAAGTGTCCTATTGCATGCTAAATACAGGAGAATTTATCAATTTATGTTTATACCTCTGTAGCATTCCAATAGCAATGTTTTTAACTACTGGCTTTATACTACATCTAGCGGAAAGACAGCCCAACCACTGCTGTCAGGCATTTGCACCTTCAGAACCAGCACCAGAGAAATTGTTTATTGTGGGTTTTGCCCTTCTCAGTACAGGATTACAAAGCAATACACATGCCCCTCCAAAGTGACAGGATTAAGTTTTCCAAATTTAGCAACTTCAAGAAAAGCAAAATGGGACGATTTGAGTAACACATAAATATGTACAGCCACACTCCCATACAAGGAGGTGAAAGCTGCTCTCTCAAGAGCAAGGCTTTTCTGAGAACTGGGCACTGCAAGAGGTAACTGATGCCAGAAGCGGGAGACCACGCAGGAGGAACTCACCTGAGACACGAGTCATCCTGGTGGAAAAATAGCACTGCTCTAGGTCCTCAAAATGAGCTGTGAGGCGCTTGCGTCGCGAGGCGAGCGTGCTGTTATACCACGGCTGCTTTTTGGTCTGAGGGGAGAAGGGAGAACACTTCAGAAAGGAAGAGCCAGGCCTGGGTTCCATGTTGACAGGTTTCACCCAATTATAAACAATTATACAATATATGTGATGGGTTAGAAGTGTAAAATGACAAATTAAGAACCTTGCAACGGTCAACAGTTAGTCTTAGGGTTCTATGATGCACAGTTAAACAACCAAAAAAAGCTGCTTTTAGACAGTTTTTGTTTCCTGAATCTTTGCAAAATTTAGCCTCACACACAGGACAGGCAGCCCCAACCCCTGGGGAGACCTGTCTTGCATTTCTAGCAATGGACAGCAGAGGCCATCTTCCAACTTCACAAGTCAAACAGACTGTACAACAAATACTCCCCTGATCCCTGGCAGACAGTTCATTAAAAGAGAAGGAGGTGTTTATTTTAATGAGTTACTCAATTACTTCATTTGAAGCAACTCAGTAACTCTCTGTAAAGCTAAGCAAACAAAGAGAGAAGGAGAAGACAGCACGAAGTTCAAAGGTTAATTGAAAAGAAGTCCATGAAACTCATCATTAAAAACATTTCCCAACCTACCCAAGCAGAAGAAAAGAGCAGAGAGGCAGAAGGAAAGGATTTAAACTGCATAAGCAAACTTTCCTCCTGAAGCAAAACCAGAAAATGCAGTACTCTCCATTTTAATCATAAGTAAGGAGAAAGAATTAATTCCTCTATTACACAAGAAACACGAAGACCCCCTTGCTTTAGTTTCTAATTCCCTCAAAGGTAGATTTTAAAAGATTTAAGAGCCACCAAGCTCCCTGATGAGCAACATTGCTGAGCACATACAACGCCCATGTCACTCAGTGGCACTAAAACCCACTCCACATACAACTCCCCCTTGATCCATGCAGGAGAACGGGCTGTCCTCATTACACCCATCCAGCCAACCAAGTTTACAGCCCACTCACATTTTTGCTTGTACCTGCATAAGCAGTAATCTCACACTTTAGGGAAAAAGCAAGCCCCAAGCAGAGAAACCTCCCAACACCACTTCCCACCCGAGGCCACACACTGTCACTGTGACAGCATTGATGGGTCTGCACAGCTTGTTTCATCTCAAAAGCAACTGCAGTCCCAGCACACGACACTGGGAAGTGCTCCTACATCAATACCTTTTAAGTACAATTTTCTAAAATTTTACAGTTTTAAGAAATACCTAACAGAACACTTTTATAGCTTCTTCATATGATTTTTGTCCACCAGCCTGCAGTGGCTCCAGCCTCTCTCAGCACATCAGGAGTGATTTGGGCTCAAGACAACTTTAAGCAAAGAACAACCACTTCAGTCTCAAGACAAGTTGCCTGTGCCATGGTGAGTGACATAACCCAAGCCCGAGCCTGATCCGCCAGATAAGCCCAGTCCACACTGAGATGGAATCAATCATGGCAAGTGTTTGTCTGCTGTGCCATTTCCTGCTGGGTCTCCAAAGATCCCCCTGGAGCAGGTCTCAGGTTGGCCAAGCTGTGCTGAGGAATCAATCAATCTGCATTAACCCATTGTCAACAGACCATCCCCAGCTAAACATTTCAATCTGCTCATGTTTTACCAAAAATACATATTCAGTTTCTATCAAGTCTGCTCCCGGGCTGCTTGCTAAGCAATGCTGGGCAACAGGAGGAAAAATAAGGGAAGAGAGAAAAGATACACAAGCAATTTTTATTCAGTGGCTAAAACTACTATGGTTGTCCTAGTTGAGGACAATAGTTTGGATTGCTCTTATCGAGAGTGATTTTACTGTCTGAACTCCACCAGGTGCTCTAAAGAGTCCTCTAACTGTGAAAAAGCTTCATAGCTGTACACAAGCTCCTTATTTCTAGTAGGAAAAGGGATACTGTCATTAAATATTACCTGCAGAGTTCCCCAGGGCCTATATGACTTGTCCACTATTTACTTCTGAAGCTCAGCTTCTGGAAGAAAACTGTCCTGGAGCTTTATAGTATATAAATTCTTCCATAACAACATGTTTTTGAGCAATGCAAAAAGTAATTATATTGAGAAAGAAAGCTGTGCTGTCCATCCTAGATAGTTCTTACTGCCAGCAGTGCCCAATCTATAATTTTTGCCATGACTGACAATTAGGGAAAAAAAGCACAATTTAGTTTATATTTTTAAAACTATTTTTATGGTAAAGTCTTGCTGAAATTAGACTACCTTTGAATGAAGTGTTTAACTTCAAGGGTTGTCTTTCAGCTCCCCATCCAAACATACATTAAAGTTTAATTTGAAAATTTGTACTAGAGAGGACGGATCTTGCACTCTTGAGGACAAGAAATTGCATTTGAGGACAGAAAAGATTATTCTCACACAAATAAGGCTGTCATACAGAATGACTAAAAAGTCTAGGTTGTTTGTTTTGGGAGCTCACCAGCAGGATAGCTATGCTATTCATTTTGTATTTGAAATTAGAAATACTGAGACAAGAAGTGTCAGTGGAGAACAAATACAGCATAGCACATCAGAGTCCTGAACATAAAATCCACATTTCACCTGCCCTCTGAAGTAAGGCAGAACTACAACTCCTTGTTCAAGCAAAATCCTCCCAAGATCACAGCAGCAGGAACAACAGGCTTTTTCCCCCAGACTAATAGATGGGATTTTCTAATTACCTATTAGTTATAGAGCTGCAAACACAAAAAACTGTGTGCACATGTATATGCTCATCAGCCCAAAACTCAGGTGTTTTTTCTTTGCATCAAATAAGATCCAACAGCACTGCTACTTGTTTACCAGTCTGATGCTGCTGTGTTCCAGGGATCCACCACCACCACCAGAGAGCACCCAAGGCACAGCTGGACCGTGACCAACACTCCATCTGTCCAAATCAAAACTGTTTAACGTTTTCGGAGCTGTGAGCTGGGTATGTATCACTGTCACCTTCTCAGCCCAGCTGAATCCCTCTGAGCTGCAGGACTACAGCAGTGCTGTTTGGAATTCGGGAGGCCCTGCGGATTGGACAGTTTGGAGGCTGCCTGCCAAACAGCTCCATAGTGTATGCAACTTTTTACCCTCTATATGCATTTATAATACAGTTTGTAAGGCCCTGACGAGGACAAACTACAAAACAGCTGCATGTTTGGAGTGTTCCTTGTTTTCAAAGTCAAGCTTGATCCACAGCTATTTCAGCCAATGCAAAGGGTCAGGGATTTACCTCCCTTCCTAAACGCTGCCCACTTCGGAGATGAAGAGCAAAAAATACCCCCTTTTCCCATGGAATAGTCAGCTTCAGGAAAAAAGATGTCTAAATATATTACACCAGATGTCTTTCTCCCAGTCACCCCTTACAGCTGCAGTTGCCCATACAACCAGTTAAAGCATTTCCAGGACTGGTACCCTGGAGATGGATGAAGGTGCACCTCAACTGCCCAACCTCTACATCCACTCTCTCACCCCCCCCTCGTGCACAGACACCTGGATTATCTTACCTGGGAACTGCCACTGAAGCCTGGGGGCTGGCTGTACTCCGTGGAGTCAATAATACTACTGCAAAAAACAAAAAGAAATGGTCTGCTTAAATCACTGTACAGCCATCCTTTACCATTTTTAACCTGTTTGCTATTCCCTCCTTGACACTCCACAGCATATTTGCCTTTGAAATCCATTTTACAGACAGGGAACAAAAGGTTATATTTTGTTTGGGGGTTTGGGAGAGATTTTTTTTTTTTTAAATACAGAGTTCTCCTAGAGCAGGATGCTGTCACACACAATCATGTGTAGTGCAATCGAATAATTTCTGATTAGAATGCAAAAGTATCTTTTGTATGAAATATGCAGGACAAGACATTCTGAAAATAACCTGTTACCATTGGTTTTCAGGTCCTTTAAAAAAAAAAAAGGCAGTTTAATGCCATGGCATTTGAACAGCACTGTGAAGGGAAAAGCTAGAGAAATCAGCGTAAGACATAGACTAGTATTCCAGACAGCTTTAAAGACACACAAAACAGGGACAAGTAATGAAAAACAGAAAAACTAAAAAAAAAAAAAAAACAAACAACAAAAAACAAAAAAACCCCAAACAAACAAAACACCAGACAGCCAGGATTACTATTATTAGAAAATACTAAACCATACATAGCTACATAGTACCTATAATGACACAACATACCTTAAATCATTATTTTCAAAACTTAGCAAATGCATGCAAAGCAAGTGAAATTTAACTTTCAAAACTGCAAAAGGATCTACTGATGCAAGAAAAACACAAGTAGTTCAGTGTTTGTCCACATACAGGCAAAATATTCAGCTCCCACAGTAAGACACCAGAGTCAGATTAAAGCACCTTTGTCACTCAAATTTCAAATACTTTCAGGACAAGTAAAGGCTAGTACACAAGAACAGCATTTTATTAATTATGAGCATCAACATGATTTGTTTCTAACTCACTTCTTTGTTTGTAACTCACTTCTGCTTTGTCATTTGGCTTGGATAGAAAAGAAACTATCTTGGTTGGTTATTCTCAGTCTTTCCTACAAGGTAACCTTAGATTTTAGCACTGATTGGGAAAGCTGAAGGTTTCTTTGAAAAGCTGCTAGAACACTGCTGTAAGTCCTGGTTTTGTCAAAGATGATTGTACCTACTGATGATCATATGACAGCTGCCAGACCTGATCCATAGACTTTAGATTCTTGGTCATAAACCAAGTGGTTTTGTTGAAGTGTCAGTTGGGGCACCTGTAAGTCCAGAAGAATGAAACAGTGGTACTAATGCTTAAATATTTCTCAGAATGTTTTAAAGCTCCCCTGGAAGTGGAGAGAAACAGAAAGATGAGAGATAACCACTAATGAGACTTAACAATTAACTTGGACAATGAGACTGATTGAATTCTGTTCCAGGCAAGACAAAAGCTGCAAACCAAGAAAATCTAAGGGATAAAAATGATTACTTGCTGCAAGCTGCTGCAAGGGAGAAAACAGCAGAGCTGTTGTTTCAGAGGCATGGCTGGGGACAATGAACTTTAAATTAGAGTGTGGCCACAAGAAATAATGAAACATGTACAGCAGATCCTGCCAGGAACAGCAGGAATAACACACTTGGATGGAAAGTGATGAAAAAGTGCTTCACTCTGAGACAGGTACAGTGGCAATTAACAGCAAAACACACAGACTTATAGTGTCTGGTCTCATTTTGCTGCAGGTTGTCTGGTGATGTAAAGCCTTCTGCAGATGTCATCCCCCTAACCAGAATACAAATTCAAACTCATTTCTGTGCAGTGCCTGTAGCTGAGTTAACTGGGATATGCCTGAATGTTTTTCCTTTCAAAAAACAGGAAGCAAGTGATCAGAAAATTACAGAAGTGCCCTCTCAGTTCTCTTTTAAAAGCTGTAACATTAGGTTCTGATAGGAAATTCAGCCACCCCAACATGACATTTAAAAACTTGGAACAACAGCAACAAAAACACGGCAACCTGCAGACTACAAACCCCATTAGAGGGGTGGGAGGGGGTAATTAGAACAAATGGAAGGGAAGGAGGATCAGGATTTCGATAACTGAATCAGAGTTACCAAGCAACTCATTTCCAGATCAGAATCTTCCCCCAGAAACTCCTATTAGTGACGGTTTGTTATTGCTATTACTGCTGAATGGCAGTCACAGGGAAGTTGCTTATTCCTATCTCCTGTTTGCACCATTTACTGGGAGCAGAAATAGCACGAGTGCCTGTTCAGAAAAAAACCCCACACACAGAACTATTTGTTCTCTTCCCTTATTCTGCCCCTCTTGTTCTCTATTAGTACACAAACCCAGCAATCTGCAACGCTGTAAACAAGCGCTGTGCTATTACCCAATTTAATATTTCATCATACCCTGTGTAGGCACAAGAGAAAAACACGTGTCCCTCGCAGCCGAGGATGTGCTCAACAACCACGGCTGGGCTCGGGTTGCTGCTAAAGAACCTCTGAAGGAAGCTGGGGGCAGGCATAGTAATTTCACATTTGGAAGATGTTAATAACAGGGAGGGGGGGAAAAAAAAAAGCCACAAACAATGAAAAGAAACAGAAAATTAATGAAGCAAGCCTGTGATTTCGGGGGAGTAGATGAATAAGGGCAAGTCACTAGAGACCAGATAAAACTAAATTCCAAAGAACTCTATTTTCTTGAACTTTAAATTCAAAGGGTAAAGAAATTTTCTTCATCTCATCTCCAGTCTGTGATAACCTTGTACTATTTATAAGATACATTAGTAAAGTGTTATACAATTATATTTCATTAGCAGGGCGTTAAGCATGTTAACAAGTTATATTTCAATTTAAATATATCATTTTAATTCACTGATAAGTTAAAAAGTCTCTGCAAGTTTAATATCTTTTTAACATGGAAGTGAATCCATCTCAAACTATATCTGTATTTCATTCTTAGTGGTTCAAGGCATCTCTAAAATGCACTCTTGAGATTAAATATTTCTGTTAACAGAGCTGAAAAGAAAAAAAAACCACCAGCTGTTCTGCACCATCCTTTTCAAGGAGCAAAGTTTGAGATATTCTTCAAAACTCACATTTCATGTTGAAAAGAAAGTTAATTTCAAGTGGTAGGCCTTTCTGGAATCTGAGTTATGGTAATTCACACCAATTCTATTACTTGAATTACACAAAATGGTCAAGGATAGGGCGGGGACAGAAGTTACAGCGGTCAGGCAACAACTGATGCCTGTTCAGACATTTCCTTCACATACCAATTTCTCTTCAACCACTCAAGGCTACTTCTTAACGCAGGAATGTCATTGAGAAACAGCCATAAGGTCTTCTCAAGCTCAGAGAAAAAGGCAACCCCACATTCCCTAGAAAACCCCCAAAATATCCTATTATATCAAACCCCTGGTGTGTTGTACCAGAGGGAAAACCCAAAAGTTCAATACACAGCCAAGATGGAACCAGAAAGGTATGAAAATGTTGGCCAAGAAAAAGCCTGTGGCCTCTGCTCCCATCACAGGTCCAACCCACTGCCATCTCCCAGGAGAGCCCAGGGGAAGTACCTCAATCCAAAAATTGCTAAAATATTTTGGATCACTAAAATATTTACTAAAACTCTTGGACTTAAAATGTTATTCCAGCCTTCAACAGATAAAAGAGTTCTTTGGGAGGTTGTTACTTAGCTTGGCTCAAGCAATAGAGATATATTTCTACTCATAAGAACAATCTCCTGTTAAAAAAAAAAAAAAACAAACCAAAACAAAACAACTTTTCTAGGCCTGAGGGCCTTCAACATGTAACAAATTGAGCCCAGTCAGTGCTCAGGTTTTCCTCAAGCATCAGTACCATGGAGCAAAACCAATCTATTTAATAGCCAATAACCAGGAAACTAGTAGAACCTGACAAGAATCTCATCAGCTTCACAAAACTGCTTCTTGGCAAAACAGCAATAACCCATGTCAAGAAACACACCTGCACCCAAAAAGAATTAAAGAAGCAGCGAACAGTTGAATTAGAAATGCTGTTCCCATCCATCTTGGCCTTATTCCTGTCCCTTCCCTCAGGGCCAGCCAGAGCTTCATAGAAATATGAGAGATTCTGGTCTCTGTGTCCAGAAACAGCATTTTGGTAGGAAATCCCAGCCAACATTGCTGGGTTCCTCATCAGAGCACTCTATCTAAGTCTCTGTAGGAGAGGAAATCTGATAATTTTTCCTTCCTTACTCCTGGGCTATTAGGTTTAGAACTGCTAATAGCAAAAAATCTACCAGTACAATTTTATAACAGAAGTTGACAGTTTAGAGAACTCTACTTTTAAGAGATAGGAGAGATGATCACTTAATAACATAACCCTGTAAAATCAGAGCTTTCTCACTACCAAAAGACATATCTACAAAGTACAGCACTTCAAACCCTGGCACATGCAATTTGGACACAAGAAACATCTGCAATTTTGTCATCAAGAAACCAGACTATGCAATATTCCAGACAAAAATCCACACTGAAACTATGTTATTAGAAAGGCGTTTCATTAAATCAAAGCAGACAGCAGATAAACAGAATCAACAGGCTGTATATTTTAAATTTGGATCCCCAGTCTGTACCTTTAGCTATGCACACCAGAGTGGGGAAGCCAGAGGATACCAATATCATACAAAATTAAGACCTTTCATATGCCAGGCAGAACTGCATAATGTTCAGAAATGGTAGCATGTAAATAACAGTAATATTCCATATCATAGCAAAGGCCTGTGACTCAAGTTTACTAATCCACATGACATCTAAAGCCATCAGCTTTCCACAGTATCTGGTTTAGAGCAGGTTTTTCATTCAACTGCAGACTCGGATGGCTTTTTCTTCACATAAAGTTTATATCCAACAGAAACAGAACAGAAAAATACTTATGGCACTCACAAACGAGCTTTGCTTGTGTTTTGGGTACGGCATGGGGAGGACCAGCAAGTACAGTGCAATTGGACAGCCTGAAGTCCAAGCTGAGCTGCAAGCTCCATACCTGTGTGATGGTGAGGGAGCCTCAAACTGCGGCACCGTGCTGTCCTCACTGACCGGGGAGTACAAGCCACTCATCTCCTGAAACCAGAAAGCCACGTTACAGCAAAGCTGGCAAAGCTTGAAGAGTATGTCTAATACACAGTGTTCACATAGTATTTCTGGTTTTCCAAGCAGATAACCAACTGTGCCTACATTTATCCAACTCTTACCTAAAAATCTTTACTGTATGTGACAAAACATTGATTTTCTTCAATTTCTTTTCAGTTATCATTCCAACTGGATTTCAAAAATTCTACTGCCCCAAGAAGGGCAGTTCTGGAGTTTATACTTCAAAAACCCAGTGGATTTGGGTAGCATCCAATTGCCTTGAACCCAGCATCTCTCCTAAACATGGCAGAGCATGCAAGCTCTAAGTGCATTTTTGAGATCTGTGCAAACTTATTTAACATCACAACTGCAAAGTAAAGCTGGGTATGGGTCATGGCAAGAACAGCCACAAGGCAGCAGGGCAAAGGTGGTGCCCCAGACTTAAAAGAGGATCTATCAGTCTTCTCTGGGACAACTGCACAAGACAAACTTTGCACATAAACTTGGCTTTGTCCCTGTCAGACTAAGTCACCACTGTGTACCCAGTATGAGGCTGTCTTTCATCTGTTTGGGAAATGGAAGCTATGCAGGATGCAGCAGCTCATTAGTTTGGGGGGCAAAGAGTGTCCAGGACAATATTACTTGTGCTTTCAAATTCCCACTAGGTGCCCATTAGTTGCTAGGCAGAAAGTAGGATATTTGTGACCAGAGAGATCCCAGGCTTTAGAGGTCAGAGCCAAGGTCACCACCACACACCAGGAATGTACCCCAGCTGCAGCCCACTGAAATGCCTGATTAAAGAGCAGAGAAACAGGCATCTGGATATTCTTTGAGGGATCCCACAGCTTTTGGGAATAGCTTCTCCTAAATCTCAAGACATATTTTACCAGTCTCAAGAAAACATGCTAAGGTATATTTATTTCCCCAAAGCTTGAGAAACATTTAGGGAAAAGAGGTCTGAAAAAATTCCAGTTAGCTATTAGATAAAGGGAAGTTCCTGCAGTTGTATTTATATTTTGCTAATTCATCAGCATGCATATAAATCATGTGAAGAAACCTAAAAGGCTTTTGGGCAGTGGTTTGGAGCTCATGCTGACTGCTCAAGATGAGCAAGAAGAGAGAAGCAGACCTGCAAACTGAATCCCAAGAAGCTTTAAGGGAATCCTATTTTGAGAGGTGGCAGTCTGATGTACTCCTGAAACATCAGCTTCCTACTCCAAGATTAAACACTAGAATGATTAGAGGAAAGGACCAAAGAGGAAGCTGAGGGCTCAGTAAGGACAAAAGGACTGCGTTGCTGGGTTTACAAATACATGGAGTATAATTCGGAGCAAGAAAAAGAGATCCCATTATTAAGGATGAGTGAATATAAGCGAATTATATCAGGAGTTAGCGGGAATCTGTTCGGACATGCAGCAGGAATTGGTTCTGCTCCTACCCAGTCTCTGCATTACGACTCTTGTGCCCCCCCCAACCCCTCTCCATTTTAATGGTGACATGCTGCTAAGATTTAAACGACCTGTGCAAACAGCCAGAACACTGTGACGTACAAAAATCATAGGTTCTGATCAATACACTGCCTGTTGATTTCTAGCAACTACTCAAAAATACTTACTACCAACACAAAGAAATTGAAAGAAACGATTATATAAGAGCTACCAACGTGCAGCCTCCACACGTCAACTAAATGAACGAATTAAAGAAAGAGCATCATCTGTTCATTTTCCCATTACTGACTCGAATGCCATAAATTTAACCCAGCAGCCCCACAGCAAGGCAGACAGCTTGATGAAAATGAAAAATTGCCAGAGTCGGAACAATGTCTGGGCGCCTCACCTCTACTCGCTTAATATCTTCTTCCAGAACACTTAGCTCCTTCTGGATCTGCTCCAATTGCTGTGGATAAGAGAATGGGAGAAGTCTAAATCAATCTCCACTGCACCACCACCAAGATAAATTGCCGTCTTTTCACAGAGGAACCTGAACTATCTTAACCAGCGTGGGACACAATTCCAAAGTCACCAGGCAGGAGGCTCAAATGCACAGATTAACATAAGTGTGCACACAAACCACATTCAAGACAAAGCTGTTATTGTGAAACAATGCAAAACAAGAGCATGAGGTACTTTGATGTCAATCACAAAGAGACTCACGTTATTCAAACTCATACCATTATGCTCCTCTAACATCTTTCATGCAAGGTATAACTGGCTCACAAACACCAAGGAGAGACTCCTTGAATTGTCTGGGTTGGAAGAGATCTTAAAGTTCATCAGGTTCCACCCCCATGCCATGGACAGGAACACCTTCCACCAGATCAGGCTGCTCCAAGCCCCATCCAATCTGGCCTTCAACACTTCCAGGGATGGGGCAGCCACAGCTTCTTTGGGCAACCTGTGCTGGGGCCTCACCACCCTCACAGGGAAGAATTTCTTCCTAATACATTATCTAAACCCACCCTCATTCAGTCCAAAACCATTCTTCCTTGTCTTGTCACAATTAGAAAAAAACACCATGAAAGACAGCAATAGTTATCACTTCACCCTTCAACAACAAATAAAATCTTTTGCTAAAAGGTTTTAAGAGTATTTTTCATGCTAGCAGTTAACCTGTCATTTGCCAATTTAAAATTAATGATAAAAATTTTGGATTGGAAAAAACCTATTATGACTAGGAGCAAGATTTGCTCCTGGCACCAATCAAGCACCACATGGCATTTCTTTCAAAGGTGTGATACTTACCTTGGATTACACCATGAACCCCAGTCAATTTGAGGACTATCTCTGAAAGGGTCAGAAGGAGACTTCCCCTCTCAACAGCCCTTTCCCTTCTTTGTGTCACATTTAATATTTTCCAGGTTTTTCAATTACTTTTCAGTCAGTCAGCAACCTGGCTTCACTCACCTCTAACAACCGTGAAGCCACAGACTTGACAAAGATTAACACCTAAGCAAGGACATCATCCGATTTCCAGCCCCAATTCCCACCCTCATTCAGCAGACATTCCCACCCCATCACTCACAGAGCCCAAACCCAGCCTTGCAAGGCCCAAACAGACACACTTCTCTAGGTGAGAGCTCCAGGTCTGGACATAAACAGACAAAACTCAGCTCCAGTGCAAGTCTGGTTCGCCAAGACGCACAAGTCTAAATAAATACACGGAGTTCACCTCCATGATGGAAGTTCACCTGATCAGCTCCCAGTAAAAATTTAGCAACTGGCAATATAGCCTGTGAGTAGAAGCTGTTGCCGAGTTGGGAAGTCCACAGAAAGCTTAAAATTGTGTCCACAACACATTCTCCAAAGGCAAAACGAGTTTTTGTCATTTCAGCTTTACCAGGGAATATCAAATTGCCCAAATCCAGTTACGAGTATAGCAAGACATATTAGCCTTAGTGTGACATATCTGGCAAGCTACTCCCAAAGACTTATTCACTAAAGCGCTTAAACTTGGTCCTTTAAGTTTTTAAGAAGGTTTTGCTTAAACAAAAACCACAACTTACACTCCTCCTATTGTACAGCATTCCAAATACATGTATGCTCTGTATTAGATAATCCACCACTCCAGTTTTCCTTTTAAACACTAACCAAAGGTTTTGTCCCTGAACACAGGACAAGAAAGGACTGCTGGGTCCACATCTATTTCTGCTACGGCTTCTTCTTCCTTGGAATGAGATGACACTATAAATATATCCTAATCTCTCTCTACTCTGATGGTTTCAGTTTATGTTTAATTTGAGGCACAGACAGCAGAAGTTTAATGGTTTAGAACTACACTGCCACAGATAATTTACAAACCACTACACCATAACAGATAATTCCATTTTCACTTGTGAAACCTACAGCAAGAATAGCAGGTGGTGTTATAGCTCCAAGATTAGTGGTAAAGTTAAGTGACACTTGCACAGCACGGGTCCTGCCTGAACTCAACTCTAGCAAATACCATTAGTCCCCCACTTTCATAAACCCCATTTAAAAAGAAGTTACAAAACCACTTACAAGTTCCAAAATTACAGTGAGGAAAACAGCTATTCTACAATGTACTGGCTCAGAGCCAAACTGGACATCTGAAAAATAATTGATGCTTGTTGCCATCACATAAACAGGAGACTTTTTATGAGAACAAGAGCAGAGACCTTTTATTGGCCAGCTTTTATTAACTATTGCACATGGCCAAGAGTATGAGATCTGGGACTTTATTCACCAAGTCTTCCTTCTAGTCACAACCTACTGTAAACTTACCTGACGGCAGCAAGTCTAAAAAGCAGGCAAGTGTGTTTCATGCTTATTTTAGGAGAGGTCTTCTCATGCCTCCAGCATCAAATGAGTTAATAGTGCCCACACTGAGACCTTCCTTTTTTTTGGTGTGCTGGCTCAAGCGTTTTAATCTATCAAAGACCTTAAATCAGTCCACATTCGTTCCAATTAAACTTTGAAAAATGAGACTACTGATTTATAATTGCCAGCCTTTGAGGGACATTTAAGGAAAGCTAAATGAATTAGAGTCCTTGCAGGATATCCAGATTTAAGGGCCTTAATTTGATTTTCACTATGTTGGGCACAGAAAGCAAGCCAAGTCCTGTCCCAGTGATGGGCAGATTCACTCCTGTCAAACTTTGGATTAAGTCAGCAAAAGCACTTAGAATGCCCACTGAAATTAATGCTAAAAGAGAAGCACATACTATAAACTCTCTTCTCAGACACAGATGCTTTCCCAGAACTGAAAAGACCAATGTGGACAAGAAGAAGGTTTTAATTCAGTGGTTAAACCTCATAATTTCAACTCCACTGAATGAACTAAAATAAGAAGGTGTATAACACTCTGGTCCCATGTTACACACAAGCAAATATACACAAAAGAAAAGCTATGACCTCAAAATAGCCTCTATTTCTTATAATCTCTGGAAAAGGGATTTCAGATGTTTAAGTCAAGAAGCCACTAAGGACTTACACAATGTTAAGCACCAGGTCATGGTGAGTTTGTTTTTGGCTGGCTATCTACTAACAAGTGCAGCTGGGCACAGCACTGAGGTTTCATCCTTGAGCTTCCTGTTTTTCCTGGAGCAAGGGCCCCTCGGGAAGCAGCAACTTCTTCCTTTGTGTTTGTACAGCACAGACAACAAGCAGTCTTCACGGGGTCTCCTGCTGCCAATTCTAAGTGTTTGCAAAAATCTACAAGCTCAGCAGAGCCTCCCAGTGCCACAGAGACAGGCTAGAAAAACGCACAAGGAGCCACATACTCTTTGACCAACTGTCTTTGTAATTCCAGAAAAGGCACAAGGAAAGAACAGCAAAAGTTATTTCCTGCAGAAATGATGCCAGGAACACTACTCGAACAAGCTGCTGAACAGAGCTCACGAGATGCAAACAGAGCATCTGGATTCACACTTTTGGAAGCTCACAGGTCACATTATGGTCCAGTCACACACCTTTCAAGGCTCTGATCCACACTTCTCATGCATTCGTGACAATATACACACAGATTCAAACAGATGAGACTATTACCAGAGGGAGCATCGTTTTCCCAGACATAGAAAGCCATTGCACCAACCAGGACAGGGGAAAAATTATCACCTGTCCACATGAGAAGGCTAAATCAGGTAGTCTTTTCAGATAAACCTTTCATCTTATCCCATAGCTTCATCCATCCAACATTGGACACTTCCTAATTCTTGCTCTTCCACCAACTACTGCTCTAACAAACTTGAGTGTCCACTTCATTATCAATAGCTGAACTTCCCCTGAAGGCACCAAGGGACATCAATTTCTCCTGTAGAATTCCATACCTCAATGACAACTGCACAGTAAGATCAGTTTCTCTCTTAAGTCTTGTCTGTCTCTGGGTTTTCTTTCCATTATTGCTTTGGATACAGAACCTGTTACACAGGGCAACTACGGCAAGGAGGTCATTTACAGGGTTTAGAGAAATTTTAGTCTTTAAATTTAATTGCAAATCTCATTTATTTTGACATAACACCTCGCTGCTACAAAGTCTTTGCACAAGTCAAAAGAGATGCAGGGTTTCTCCTGGTATGAAGACAAGAACACCTGAGCCTCCACAACGTACTTTCATTAGTGAAACGTGGCATCCAAGCCTCTCAGACACATGGACAGTCCATCTACAACGCATTTATCTGCATGGAATATTTCTCTCTGATCAATACTTCCTTCGAATGGTAAGTGTTTCCTCATAACTGGGGAAGGCTTGAGAACAAAATCCTGGTTTAGTCGTCTAACACACAGAATTTCCCAGGAAAGGAGGAAGGAATTGCCTGCCTGATAAAATATATTTCACATCTTCAATTTTCCTCTCCCTCATTTAAATCCTACAGTTTGGAGGGATTATGCTTTGAAGGCTTAGTGATAGGGTCTGATAGCCAAGTGTCACGAGAGAAAGACATCTGAGGCAAGGAACAAAGCTGCCTAAACAATTAGATTAATTGCCTTGGAGTCTAATACATCATTGTAGCTGCTACTTAGCTCCTAGTTCTAGGCTGCCCCTTATTCTTTGCAAGGCCTCTCTACTGCAGCAAGGAGAATCAGCTATTATATGCTGATATCAATATGATAATCTCCAGCTTGCTCACACACTCGCTGTATCTTTGGGCTTATTATCACTGCAGTCAGAGCTCACGTCTCTCATTCAGCAGCTTAGAAATGCAAATAGATTTAAAATACCAGTTATTTAAGTGCAATGGATAGGAAAGAGATTACTATAGCTATAAATTCTCCTCAGCAGTCCTGGGATGTAATCAAGACTATATGACAACACAAGACCATGACTGATTTCTGTTTCTGTCGCCTCCTCTTGCTTACTCATTAGTTCATCCATGTGTGTATGTGCAGAACACAAGTCTTGACAGGTGGAGTGATTAACACAAGGTAATGACATCCCTGGAGGATTCATGCTTATAATTCCCTGCAATTATCCCACAGTAACTAATAACTCCTCTTATTTTTAGTATTTAACATGCTCACAATGTGGAGTAAGCGAAGACAGCTGGAGATACACATGCATTTGAGGCTGAAAGGTACAATGATGACACTGAAATGCTAAGCAGGCACTCAGTGCCACAAACCTGAGACATTTCAGGATTATTTCTTTGTCCCAGGATGTTTACCAGCCTAAAAAACAGTCCCTGTGCATTAGCAGACATGAAAGAGGTCTTGTTTGTTAGACGTGAGAGACTTAATGTCACATTATTAGAAAGAAAAAGACCACAGAACATAAAAACGAAGTGACAGCTGCCAAGAGAAACATGAGTGCACCCAGGGAATAGCACCTGTATGTTGTAGAACTTGATTTGTGATCCTAATCATTAAGCTCAGTATTCTCCTTCAGAAGGCAATGGTGTTACTTGACAGAAATGCCATCAGGTAGCTGAGCTAACAATGTTTTAGGACAAATTATCTATATGACATATATGGTGGTGTCTAACTCCATTTGGTAACATTCAAATCCTGACAAGACAATTAGTAAGGCCTCTTTGTAAAGTGATGAATATAAAACTGGGGAGAATTAACTGATACAATCAGCTCTCTCACAAAGTGTTAGAGATGAAAGAACACGCGAACATTTAAAATTAACAAAGTTAAATCTGCAAAAGCATTTGTGCAACACAGTTAAAGCTCCTTCATGAAAACACGAATTTTAAAAAGTCACAGGTTGTTGCGTTTGGTTTCCCTGGAAAATAGGAATAAAAAAACCCCAGAAGTCAATATTTCATTATTAAAACTTGACCTTCCAGACTTTTTGGATCCAAAAAAATGGAGAGTGTGCATTCAATTAACTGTGCACACATATGGAAAGGCACTCAGTCATGCTAAGTTTCCCTTAGAGACTACCAACTGTTGTGGATGATCAATACATTTCTCCCCTCCAAAACTATCTGTTATTTTGTTGAAAAAGTATTTTCAAGCTTTAGTCATTTGTTTTCAATCTTTTTCAAAGTAAGATATTTTTTTTTCTATTACTATTGCCAAGGATTTGGGTTTTTTTGCCACATTGCCCTAGGTGAAAATGAAAACAAAATATAATATATGAACTTAAAAAGAAAAAGGACTTGCAAACACCTTTGTGGAAAAAACCACGCAGTAAATTTCAGGTTGAAAGATCAATGTTTTGGAAAGTTATGAACAGATCAAAACAGGATTTCTAATAGAAACTCCTGCAGGTGCTGAACCTCACATTTATCTTCTAGAGAAATTATGAAAGTGGAACAAAGAGGCATTTGTCAAAATACTTGACTACACCAATATTCTGAATTTTGAAGTACAAGTCTATAAAGATAGTTTTCTTCTAGATATAACCCCCCTCCAATATGCTCAGAACTCACCATTTTATGAATGCAGGAGAAAAAAAATACATAACTTATGAGTGAAGTAAGCCAGGAGGGTTACAGGTGGTTAATCATCTGCTCTGAACACGTTGTGATATACTATACAGGTACACTACCTCTGGGGCAATATCTGTATTAACTTACAAAGTACCCAAGTCCCTATGTAAGAACTTGCAGTATGTAGTAAATAAAACCTGTTAATAAAATCTTGCAATAAATAATCTTCCAAGAGGCATATTAGGAAGCAAAGTTACCAATGTTCCTTTAAACATTTAAGCTAAAAATTAGAAACAAGCACCCTATGTAACACTTAGAATCTTTTTTATTTATTAAGAACTTATCATTACAGCTATGGCTTGCTGAAAGTGCTATTATTCTGCAGTCATCTTTAATAAAACCAGGTCTGAATTAGGAAAGGGGAAAAAGTACTGTTCCTCCCCGTAGTAAAGCCTGCTCGTATGACTCACAACAATGTGCAGCACATTGAAGTGTTTCAGGGTCCCCACAGGTTCCTTGAGTTCCATCCTCATTTCTTAAACAGTCACCTCTTACAGCATCAAAACAAACCACAGTGAATTTAGAAGCTTTGATAACCTCTCTCTGCTTTGTTGCATTAATGAGGTCACTTAACTCCCCCTTCTCACCCTCCGAACCACCATCTCAGGCTTTCTGAGGTCTGGATACATCATCACTGGCATAACCCAAATAGTAACTCCTCTATTATCCCCACAAAATTCCCTCCAGAAAGGAGTACTTGCCACAAACTCCACCAGCTCCAGGGAGGACCTGGATACTCACCAAAAGGGAAGCATCAACTGGCTTAATTTACCTTATGGATAAAATGACTGCCCGAGATAGATTTTGGTACGTAAAACTATCCTACTGACTGGTCTGTGTTTTCCATGCATCTTCCCACTGGTTTTTATCTTTCTTACCCTTATCAAGCAAAAAGAAAGACTGCTAGCAGCAAGTCTGACAAGTCCTCATTTCCCTCAAAATAAGTGGCAAGGCCAGGCACTGAGCACTATGGCAAGGACAGAAGTGACAGGCCTGCACAGAAGTCTTTTGAGATGTGACAGTCTGCATTTCATGTAGGAATATAAAGGGGGGTAAGAAATAACATCAGAGCAAGTCTTGGTAGCAGAGGGAACACATAAGCAGGGACAGAGAGGATCTGAAATGAGCTATATATCCCACTTGCTTTCAGGATGTTCCAAAGGCTGTATTCAGAGGATTTGCAGCCAAAATTAAGTTTCCTTGGCCTTAAAAGGAGATGTTATCCTTGTACATTATTACTAGAGCCAAAGGCAGACGCAGATAAGATGGGAAAGTCACAGGTGCAAGTCACAGAATTAAGGCTCAAAGAGACCTTCATCCAGTTTAACCACCAACAGGCATCACCATAATCACACCTAAACAATATTCCCAAGGGCCACATCCAGATGCCTCTGGGACACTTCCAGAGACTGTGACTCCATCACCTCTCTGGGCAACTTATTCCAGTGCCTGAACACTCTTTCAGCACAGAAAATTTTTTCTAATAACAACTTAAGGCCACTTCCTCTCGTCCTTTCACTTGAGATGTGGCAGAAGAGCTCGATTCTCACCTGGCTACAACCTCCTCTCAGGGAGTTGTAGAGAGCAATGAGGGCCCCCCAAGCCTCCCTCCTCTCCAGGCTGAACACCCCCAGCTCCCTCAGCTGCTCCTCATCAGACTTGTGCTCCAGACCCTTCCCCAGCTCCACTGCCCTTCTTTGGACTTTCCACCACCCTTGTTGTTTTTGACCATGAATATCTGTTGGTGCATTGACAACTTAACAACTTGCTTTGGAATCGCTCCATAACCAGATCCTTAATCCATTCTGGACAAGGCTTCTTATACCCATCACCTTTACCTGGTTTCAAGTTTGACCTTAAAACAGTCATGCTGTTGGGTCTTATGTTCTTCACATCTTTTTTAGGAACCGCGGCCTCCAAGAGAGCTTGTCCTTCTGCTGTCTTCATGATCATGTTTCTGGGATATTTCTGGTATTATAGTTTACATATTGCATGACATTATGAAAGATAAGTCCCAAACCATGAAAGACTGTCTATGTGATTATAAAACCCTCTCGTATTTCTTGAGACACTCGTTTTAGGACAAATGAGGAAAAAACGAAGAATATTCATTCTTTTACGTCACCACATTAGTCATGGCATTTGATACACTAAAGGAAAAAACTTGACAACAATTTCACTCCTTCCCCATCTTTCCATTTTCCCGGAAAAAAACCCCCACTAAAAATCAAATCTAAAAACCTCATTTCAAGAACTTGACGTAAATTTACACCAAGGAATCGCTATCTCCCCACATGCTTCACCAGTGTGAGACAAAGAGGCAAGTGATTAAAAATTGAAGCTGTCACACGTAAAGAGATTAATTTTCCTTCCTACCCATGTGTCCTCTGCCTGAGATTTCCCCAAACACGCCTCAAGTTTTTCTTTGCAGAGATAATGGCAGGCTAACACATCACTTCAATAGAAATGCCCTGGGAGAGAGCAGCAGACACCACCTCACCCACTGAAGCACAAAACAAGTTACCTCTCGTTTGTTTCTCCTGGCAACTTTGAGAAATTCCATAAGGATCTGCAACTGGGCAGCATGGGATTCCTGCAACACAAATAGGGAAGCGTATGGTAAGAGAAGAAACATTCACTTTATACACGGCAATCCACACTCAGCACTGAAACAGCTCCCATTTAGAGGTTAAAAAGAGAAAAACAGCTTAAGGCAGTTTAAGAAAATGGTAGTTTTACTTTGCCTCACAAGTTTTAAGGTTTTGTTCACCTCACCACAACAGTTCTTATTTGTGCATCACTAATGACTTACTAATAAGTCAAAATGCTTTGCTTTTTCTTTGGCTACTGCACCTGAAATTGATTTTGGAATACAGGTTCCTCACAGACTCATCTGCTACCCTGGAAGATCATTAGCATCTACTTCATGATTAACATACTAAAGCATGAAGTATTTATATAAAAAAAAAAACAAACAAACATCTGCTTCAAAACTAACATTTGTGTTTATGTAGAGATCACTGCTGAAGATTTCTCCAGAGAAGACAACAGTGAAATCACTGATAAAGCTAAAACATCCCTTTGCAGTCTTTCCATAACAGGTAATTTACCTCAACCATCAGTTTAATATTTTCGCCCAAGTGGACCAAAAACTGGACACAGAAAGATAAGAAGCACAAAAGGAAAAAACCCAAATCCTATATTCCAACATTAATATAGCCCTAATTCTATCCCAGCATTCTGAGACTTATTTTCATAACCTACCAAAATATTTATTAATTAAAGGACTGTGAAAATAACACTCAAAAAGGATCAAGGCATAGGAGCACACAGAATCCATTAAAGGCAGTGATGACAGGACAAGTGAAGAGATTAGGATGTCAGACTACTACTATTCTGGGATTATCTTCTTCCTCCCCATCCCTGTGACAACAGTGAGTGAAGAAAGCAAAACTAGCAAGGAAAAATGTTTTTAAATTGCTCTGTAAGTCAGTTTTGGGTTTTTTTTTTTTTTAGGTTTAGTATCCTTAAAAGATATTTGTGCTCAGAAGCACCCATACACTCAGTCCTGTGCCTTCTTTGCTTTCATTTGTCACAAATGACAAAAAGGTTTGAAGGGAAAAAAAGAGATTTTACTCTTTTTCCCCACCATACCTTCAGGGAACCACAACAAAAAAAATAATGTACAAGTCCCCTTGCAATAAGGTAATATAAGAGTTTTGCTAGTAGTCAGTAAACATTTTGGGTTCCTTCCTTCCATCAGAACCACAAGCTGCGCAAATATTGATTCTGAAAGCGTAAATAAATTAAACTATTCCAAATACAACTCTCCCTTACCTGTTTTAAAGCACCATCAAAATCTAAGCTCCTACTCAAACTCCACTGGGCCAAATTCTGTAATAATTCAGTTTAATTTAGAAGGTCTGGCTCTTATAACTGGAAAATGGTCACTTGAAACCAAAAGCCAAATACATGAGAACTGCCCAAACCAACCACATTTCAGTTAAATCATAGGAACAGCTTGCTTCATATTGTATAAATCTTCAAACCAGCCTCATGAACAAAGCACTTAAAACTTTTCTTTCAAGCATTAAATACTAAAAAAGTCTTCAGGAAAGGCTGTCATTCAGATTCTATCAGTTCCAGAAAGAAACTACAATCTGTTATCTTTTTCATATGCTCATTTGAGTTTATTCCTTAATCTATATGCTGGATTTCTTCATGCTTATTGCTAAGAAAGATCTGACATTTACTTGTGCAAAACTCAATTAGCAAATCTCTTCACGTGCATTTCTCTGTTCTGTGGGCCACTTTCTCTTATCCTGTCCCATTTTCCCTGCTTGTTTATATAACCCTGACAGCAACATTATAAGCAAGTTCTGGGCATCACAGCTCAAAAGTTTATTCACTACAAAGGTCAGCAAAATGGCCAACTTTTAAACACCAAAACACACGAGAAAACGCTGAGCAATTAATTCAGCAGTAGGATCTTACTTCAAGGTATGAAAACAAAAAATTTCCAAATAGACAAGTGTTCATTTAAATAAGAGAAACTTCTTACTGCTTCCAACTGCTTCTTCTTTTGCACCAGCAGCTCCAGCATCAGGTTGACATTGGCCAAGTCAAGATTGTCTTGATCTGTTCCCAACAAATCTTGAATTATCTGCCACCTGTGGCCATTCTAGAAAGAAAACAAGAGATGTTGGAGAGGGTGAGGCCAAGCCATACAGGGCTGTACCCAGCAACAGATATTAAAAGCAACACTGCAATATTTCATTCCTCTGCAAAACTGCAAAACAGTTTTCAGGTATCCCAATTCCCAAATGTACAGGATATAGCTCCTCTGTCCTACTGTGCAACTGCTTATCTTATTTGGAATATATTTGTGCTTTATGAAAGCACAGCTACTGCTGCTGGGAAAAGATTATTTCACAGCCACAGTTTTATCTGATTTGTGCCCCAGTTTCTGAGGACAGGTTTCTATAGGGAGAAAGAAAAAAACACCACATTTATCCAAGCTTAGTTGGATTACATCTGAAATACTGTTAGGTGGCAATACCTTTAATTTTAATTTTTTTTTTTTAACCTAAGTAATAGGTAAAACCCTCATGCTAAATTCAAATCAAAGAAGGTAGTATCAGCTTAGTTTCTCTACTCTCACATCCCACACTGGTACTCTTAAGAGTATTTTCATGGGAAAGGTGAAAGCTGGGAAGAAGATGGAGCTCATCAGGGTGATCTTCTCATTTGAACTGTTAGAGCTGAGGAGGACTTCTCAGAGAGCCAAAATACTACCATGCAGCCCATTCTTCCCTACAGGCTGTTTTCTCTTCTCCTTGACAATAAAGTAGTGAAATGGTTTTCCTGTTGCACAGGAAAACCTGAATAGTAATAAGTTAATGCTAATACAGCCTTTCATCAAAAAGCCTCAGGACCCAACAGGTGTAACTTTAGGTCTTTAGACCTTCTAAGAAACAAAGCTGAACTAAAAAATCCCGACCTATAAAAGCTGTGACACTAAATCAAGATGTTTAATTTTGCAAAAAGTAGAAGTGCCATCTAGCCTAAATCAGCTATTTTCTCAGAGGCTGTAGCCTATTTTTATTGACTAGATTTAGAAAAATAAAATATGTAAAAAGCTGTATGTCCTACATGGACATTATGTAACTTTCAACAGAACATATGGAAACTACTCAGGCAAAAAACTCAGTTTCAGTCTAGAACAACTGACAGAAAAACATGATTTTTATGTGAGTGAACAAGATTTGAGACAAATTTTAACACACCAATGCACTTGTTAATTGTACCACTGCTAAACTACTCAGAAAGCTTCAGAAATGCCTTAACATGATTTCTTCATGAGACCACAACCAAGTAAAGGTGTATTTGCTGCAGTGTGTCTTGGATGCTTTTTCTTAATACCAAAAGTAACATAAGGGGAGAACAGGCACTTTAAGGAGCTGGTACAACACCAATATTCCTCTTTTTAGAGATGTCTATACTTTCTACTTGCAGTCAAAAGGTGGAAGCTAAATTACACACTGTATTGGGCATGAAGTCATAGTAGCTGTCCACTTATTGGTATTTATCTATTAAAGGAACACTGTGAAAAAGAGTAAAACCAATTTCCAAGAAGCTACTGTACATGCCTTCAGGTCAATTGTGTGCACTTCAACATATCTGGTTTATGCATATTTTATATTAAATAAGGTATATGCATATTTTATAATGAATATTAAAACTTACTGTGAGTAAACCAATGAATCCTTAAAGCACATAACCACTGAAAGCATTGGTTTCTGCAACCCAGCCCCTAAATTAATACCCCTTCAAAGGTTTTTAAAAACGTGATTTTTCCTATTACTCTGCAATCTTATTTCTGAATCACAGAAGACAAGAATGCCAGACATAGCAAGACAAATACACAACTTTCCTGGCTAATGTCTTTTATTCTTTTTGATCCTAATGTACAAGAGCACCCACTGGTGCTATACATGGATCCTCGTGAACTGAGAGCACAGATCACGCCTCGATTCTGTGACATGAAGCAAGTCTAGAAGATATCCAGGCAGTTTTATCCGGGATCTGAGCCACAGCATCAGGCTCCAAATGCATCTTTCTCCCTCTTGTGGTCGGTATTAGCCTTCCTCCAGCCTCCCTGTAGAACACAGCTTCTCACACGTGATCAGACAAGCCCGTGGCACTTCTAATCATTCATTACTCTCACTGTAGCTCTAATTTTCAATGCTGAATGGAAATGACAAGTGTGCTTCCAGGGGTAGTTTCCCAGGTTATGTGCAATACATCATATGACTCTTGGCTATGCTAACACAGCTTCCCTCCACACACATTGCTGCGGGGGAAGAACAGGAGTTGTTAACAAGGTTGAAGGGATCTACTGCCACTGATATTGATATTATTCCCCCCTAAAGCAACTCAGAGCATCAGCTCAACAGTGCAATCTCTTTTAATTTAAGCCATGGAACGACAATTGCTGCACAAAACCATTAAGTAAATATAAAGTAAAAAAAGTTGGAACATACGGTGCTACTCACTGAATGGTCCAGTTTGAGTCTTTTCTCCTCAGATCTTTGCTTCTGTTTAAGAATAAGTTCATTGACTAAAAAACATAAATAAGACGTCAAAGAGAAGGACTTACATTTCAGAAAACAAATATGAAAGCTTCTACCTCAATGTTTTCAGTTATTAACCCCTCACTCAGATGTTTATCAGTAATTAAAACAGTAGATGCCTCCACTTTTTTCTGACCAATATATTCCCTAATGGTTTTTTGTAATGTATATAAAGATTTTTTTAAAAAAAATCATTAACAAATACAAAGCCTACACGCTCCCCAAATTGCTCCAGTTCCTTTTTCTAAGCACCTGTGGTTCTTTTCAACTCCAAGGCAGAAATATATCACAGAAGAGTATGAGAGAGAAAACATTAACTCAGGTCAAAACCAAGCACAGCTGAATAGAACAACTTTTCCCTTGAATTACCACGTGCCTTTTTAAAGACTTTTTGCCTACAGTTTTATTTTGCACCTGTCTAGTGAATTGTGCAAAGAGAAAGACAACTTCAGTCCTCTGCATGCACCTCTACAAGCTCTTCCCCCTCCCACACAGACCTCAAACCCCTGAGCACAGGGGTATGGACACACTCTTTGGCCCAACATGTACTCCAAGACCTGCTTCAGCACCATCTCCAGCACAACATGACTGGGCCTAAATCAGGGTGCCCATTTCTGAAGCATTCCTTGGCTACTGGGGCTTTGCATCCATTTCCTATTAAATGGGTGTTTCGGCACATGAAATCAAGATTTGCTTTAATGTGGTATTTCACACTGCAGCGTGTGGTATTTCACACTGCAGATCTTGCCTCCACAAAACTGAGTTTTAAACTCTATTTCCACTCAGAAACATTTCCTCCCTCTGTAGGAAGCAATCAGGATTGCATATAGGTATGTGTATGTATGAATATCTTCTCTGTATCTAATTTACACATACCTCAATCACATGGTCCTCACTACAGCAGCCAAAATAGCCCAATATCTAATTCAGCCTCCACCCTTTCAGTGTCCATGCTTTGTTAACAGGGCATGTCCTTGATTATTAGGCAAACAAGAGTGCAAGAAACAAAAGTAAAGAAATATTTACATCTCTAGCCATCAGAAAAACATCTTTGTTTTGCTTTTCTTAGCATGAAAACAGCAAATTAATCTCACTACTGTAACTCAGCACACAGAACTGCTGTGGGCAGTGCAGTATTAACAATTTATAGTATTAATCTTTTTTTTTTTTCCAGAAAAATGTCAACTAACCAAAGGGCTGATGTTCAGGTTTTGTTTTCAACATCCATAAGCCAGTAATTTACAGGACAAATTTATTACAAGCACCTTAGCAACTAAGATGTTTCTCATGCAAGCTTAGAGCTCACCTAAGAAGTTGGGATAAAGATGATCTATGTTGTCCACCACATAGTTGCATTTGGGACATCTGTTGTTGTCCTCCAAGCTCTGGTGAATACATTTATAGCTGTTTAAAAACACAAATAACAAGAAACAAAAGTGAGCAAACATGAAAGAAAAACACAAGCACAAGGTAAATAACATCAAATGTTATTAGAAAATGTGTACTGTTTGTGTTGCCAGCTCAGCTGTGCTGCCAAGAACCTACAGAGTCAAAATATTAACTCAGAGTGTGCTACAGCAGAAAAAGACACCAAAGTTTCCTGGCAAATATTACAAAAGGTAGTCAAGTACTTCACTTATTTCCCTGAGGATTGTGGCAACGTGGATACTTCAGCCACAATTCCATCTCAAATTCACACCCCAGTAACAAACAGACTCATTATTCACAAACAACTCTTCCAGATTAGCCAAATACTTAGAAAGCAACATTAAAAGCATTTTAGGTAATTGAGTAAAGGAAACATCTTCACCAGCTGGTTGCTTTTCTCACTAACAGTGACTTCAGAGGTCCTCTCTGTTGAGCTATCTGAGAAACAGAGGAATGACAAGATGCACTTCAGCATCAGGTTTAAAAATCTGCTAGATGTCAACAGCTGATAAGAGACATCAGGTGACAACTTTGCTCCATTCCTTCTAAATAAAGATATTTGAACGTTTCTCATCTTGGACCCCCAAGAAGTCACAGATCACAGGGATAAAGTATTACCACAGAGGTCACAAAATCAGCTGTTATCTTACCTGTTGCAGGTTAAAACTTTTCTGAAAGTTACCTGAGCCTGCTGCTTGAGGAAGTGCTTTATGCTACTGTAATTTTACTTCTTAAGGTTTATTTCTAGTTAGACACCATAAGAGTATAACACAGATGGGACATTAAAATATCGTAGTTCAACACTGATACCAATCCCTAGTGGAGAGGAGGAGCAGCAGGTAGTTCCACACCTGCCCCTGGAGGGTTCTTGCACTTCTCCATGAAACATTTACTCCTCATGGCAGCCAGAGATAACACACTGAAAAATAAGTGGAGCTGGGCCAATTCAATACAACAGGAAAGCCTGAAGCATATCCCCTCTTAGAAAGTTTAAAATAATTACAATATACAATGTACAAGCCGCTTCAAACTGTGTATGGTCTTGCACAAAGGCAAGGAGGACCTGCCAACATCATTCCCAACACTCTACAGAGGTGAGACCAAGGGAGCTAAGTTGACAAACTGTTCTGAGTTTGGGTACTGGATGTCACCAGCAGTTTATGGTCATGTCATTTCTTTACAGAGTAAATATGATGGCACAACATATTTGGGTTTGAACACTTAAGACTTTTTTTAATCTATCTTTTAAAATTTCATTTCAACCCTTCTTCACTGCAGAGAGAAGACAGAAAAAGACACTCAGAAGGAAAGAGGTTCACAGCAATATCCATCTGCACATGCTCTAAGAGATGGACACTTTGTGCAATACACAGAAACCAAATCTTACCAGAAGCTGTGTCCACATTTTGTCATGTAGGCTTCTTCAATCATATCAAAACAGATGGGGCTGAAAATGAAACAAAACAAAAATCACAAAGATGTCTTTTTGTGTTAAAAAAGGAAGGAAAGCGTTATTATTTCAAAGCAGCCTCTTAATTATGCTTAGGTAATACTTTCCATATGTAAAATGAAAGGACATAGGAGTGCAACAGCAACCAGGCAGTATAAAGATCAAAAGGGCAATCAGCAGTTCTTTGAACTCTGAATGATACTGTAGTTTGCTACAATTAGAAACCAGGTAAATGTTCACTCCCCAAGCTTTTAAGAGTTGCAAACTTCCCAAATAGAACCAGAGTACCTCCAACAAGCAAGGTTGAAGAAGAACGTTCTAACCATCTGTACTAGGTCTCAAACAAACCTAAAAACCCCTGACTGCTCCTGAACAGACACAATGTATTTATAAATGACACCCAAATTAGCTCCTCCTTCCTTTTTTCAGCCAATAGCTATCTATAATTTAAAAGAGTGATGCAAAGAGACAGAGCAGATCAGAAATAGCAGTGATGTCACGAGAACAAGGACTAATGAGCGGGCAGAGAAGGTGCAGACGAGGAGGGTGCCCCTGCAGAGCACTGCCAGGGCTGAGGCTGCAGGATGAAACCAACGGGCAAGCAGGTGATACAGGGTCAAAGGAGAAGATGGGGAAAGGCAGAATGACTCAGTCATCAAAGCACAGCCCTTCTCCGGGAGGGATCACCAAGAACCAAACAGGGAGCTGAAGAGAAGGATGTGCAACCAAGCAGTGCTCCACAGGAACCTGAGCACGACACAAGAGACAGGAATTCAGGAGATGGGTAGTGGAAGAAAACTGGCTTATTAAGTGGCTGTGACATGGTTGAAAGGAAAATGAAACAAATAAAAGCAGGGGAGCGCTGCATCCTAATTCCAGTGACTCCTAGGGCTGTTCTCCCTGATGGCTGGAAAGATGCTGTCACAGACATCCTCATCTCCAGATCTTGGCCGGCCATCCAGCAAGATGCCATGGACAGCAACACATACAACACACTGATCAGCTGTGTCACAAGCTTTACCTTGCTTTCAAGCCATTATAGAGACACAAATAATCTCCTCTCACTCCCACAAGTCCACACCAATCTCGGTTCAGAGAGGTTTTCACCAGCATTTCCTCCTCCCACGTTCTGCCAAGGAGGCAGTTCCCACCGAACGAGCTGTTAATAAACTGTTAACAACTCAGGCAAAGCACGAATCTTTTTGCATCCAAAATAAAAAGCCCAGATCAGACTGAAATAAGCAATGCTTGTTTCTCAGGCACTCAGTTTCCCCACTTGTTACCCTATTAGGAAACAAATGTTACAAAAATAGGAGGGAGGAAACATCTCTTAAATACTTATTAAGCGCACAGAGGGGAAGCTGTGACCACCACCAGTGCAACCCCCTCTGAATCACCAAGTTGGAAAACACGGGTGCCCTGAAGGGTTTGTCCAGATAGTCCATCAAATCACCTGCTGGGTAAAGGCAAACGAATCAAACCAGAATACTACTCTCTATACCAAAAAACAGCCTCAAAAATAATTAACACACACCTGCCCCTCTTCCACTTTGACAGAACCTTTTCTGCACATCACTTGTCTGGTCGGGAGTTCATGTCACTGTTTCCAAGTTAGAAGCTATTTAGTTTCAAGGCACTGTTTAATCAGCATAAATTATGACCAAATTTAGCCAACAAGGGTGGATTAATAGAAGGAGAATTAGGCATCTTTGTATTCTATTAGCTGGCCTTTAAAAGAGAAAGTCAAAGACTTATGGTTATATGAATGTCTGAGGGTGGTTTCTCCCCACTGGTGATGAACTGCTTAACTTCTTCACCTTCTTCTAGTCATGCTGTATAACTTACGTGTACATTATGTGTCATGCTAGAAAGTGCTATTCCCCATAGGGCCAGATGTGTTCCTTCCAGCACACTCCTAATGTCCTGCAGTAATTAACAAGGCTCTAATGCTCCTTTGTCTGCAGTAGAACATCATAAATTAGAGGTAAAATAGGAATATTACCTCCTAACTGTTCCCAAACTTATTCTTCATACCAGCCTGATTGGAGAAGTGACAGAACCAAAACAGCTGAGAAAAAGCAATCAGAGCCAGCAAATGTAGCTATTCAGTACCAGGGTCATCGTTACCGGAGCCTGAAGTTTCCATTAAGAACTGTTTCCCCCGAAATGCTCACTGATTTACAAGTAAAAACAAGATTGATGTCTTTTAATACTTACTGAAGCCAAGCTCGCTGCAACACATGAAAGTTGTTATGCACCAGTTGTTTGAAGTTAATATAACACAGGGGGAAGGTTAAGAAAGCAGTGGAGTGATGGGGACTGGAGACAGACTACAGTTTGTGGTATACACTGAAACAGGGAAGCAGGAGTATGGTGAAATCAAGGCTTCTCTGCATGAGATTTTTTTATTCTCTACCTGTCTTAAGCAGCAGAGCCAGGTTAAAAGGATGTGGGTGACTTCAGCAAGTCAAAAATGCCACTGACCTCTAGGAAATAGGGCATCAGTATCCCATAAATAGGTTTCTATCCAGCACTGCAAAAGCTGACCATTCTTTCTCTGCAGGGTAGACCTCATAAACATTTTAAAAATCATTTTAACCAACTTCGTGGCTCTAAGTTCTGCCAGCTGTTTTCCAGGCACCTCTCAAGAGTGCTACTGGCACACTGCTGCTACTGGAACACCTGGCTGAAGTGGTCACTGCACAGTTTTAACACATTTCAACAGCAAATAAGAGCCATTACAGTGTCTCCCTCCTATTCAGCTCCTCTCTGCTCTAAGCAGAGAGCAGGACTTGCTGCAGGCTCTGTCCTTCCTGTGGAAGGTGTCCAGTTAGAGATCACTGCCATTAGTATCTACTCAGTATGAAGCTCCAATTTAAACAACAGAGAGTGAGACCATCCTTGCACATGGTATGCAGACAGCTCGCTGTGCTTTCAGCCTGTGACCTTCAGGGTCAGCTTGCAGTATATTCCTTACTAAGAGGGTTTGTCGGATCACAAACGTGGGAACAACCACACTCAGCCCATGCCTGGATTAACAGGTAACCACCTGAGGAATGAACTGGTTTTAAAAACCCATGAACCTGCAAGCTGTGAGCCTTTCTCACAGCTGTGTTGGGTGCACCTCTCCAGGTCAGAAAGGAACACCCCCTCTTCCATATGTTCTTATTTGTGCCACGGTCAGCGACAAGCATTGGGATGAAGCAGCCACCAAAGAGACAGGTAAGATCCACTCCATCCAGGGAGCAAAGCAGATTGTAACTGGTTTTAAACTCAACCACTAATTGGGAGGGGTAATATAAGGCCTGGGAAAAGTAAGCAGTTACATCACTGGACAGGAGGAAATCCTCTGATTAGAGGATTCCCCTTCAGATACTCTATGGGCAAGAGGAAAGACACCTGGCTGCACCAACAGCACAAAATACCTTTAAACTCAACATCCTGCACAAAGAGAAACAAAGTTCTCCTTTTTTTAATAAAGTAGTGCTGTAAGTCAGACCTATTTGCTCTCCTGACTGGAGTTACACATTTCCAGGCAGAAGCTGATACACACCACAAAGAGGACACACTTGCAAGCTCCTGAGCGTACACTCGCTAAACATTTCACAACCCAGAGTGGCAACACATGCCAACGTTTACCTTAAGGCCCTGGCCTCCTGTTGTCAAGACAGCACTTTCAGGAGACAGGCAGGGAAGTCCCACCCATTAACACTATTTAGGGAATTTTCACTTGCACCTTGATGTTCAAAACTCACCCAAACTTCTTTACTCTTTCCCACCTTCCATCTGGTACAGGCAGAATCTACAACTGAGTTTAAAGCTGTAGCTCACAGCAACTCACAGCTCATGTACAGAAAAATCATCAAGTGTTCCCTACAGCTGGCAGCATCTTGAACGTGTCCTTACAGGGGAAAAAAGGGTCATATGGAAAAAATTCTGCTTCTCACACTAAAATATCTAATGCTTGTTTAAATCAGTTATTTAAACCTACACACACACATGCCTTCTTGGACATTGCTCAAAACTCCAGAGTTGCCCAGTTCAGTTTGTTTCTGCATAACTGTATTGCTAACTCAAATTTTAAAAAGAGGAATACTGTAATTTGAAGCTAGAACAACAATAAGCAGAAACAAGCCCTTCAGCCCACAGAAATACACAGCAATGAAAAACCCAAGTTAACTATAATTATTGCCTGCTCTTAAAGCTTCTGACATGCACTTCAATATGCCCAACGTGGCTCTTGCAAATACCAAGAAAAGACATTTTGGCCTGATTATACTGAGTTGATTTCTGTCCTCTCGCCTGTTCAGGCAGCAGCAACTCCTCAGTGAGGAGAAAACTGCTAATTACAGGTTCTCCTTGAAGAATACACAGCACTTACCTGCAGAAAAAGACAAGAACCAAGAAACTCAGCTTTTTGAACCATCTTAGAATACTTTAACTGGTCTACAAACTGGTTATGGGGGCAACTTCTTTCCCAACACCCTCATTTTCACAACAGACAACAAAATGGGAAATAAGAGCTGACTAGAAAGGACAAGGAGCCACAGTGGCAGAGCACTAGTGCCAGGGTGTGAGTGTAGAGGGAATAGAGGGAAATGGGCATTTGTAATGGTTTTTATCCTCCATGACCAGAAAACCTGTGAGCAACAGGTTAAATCCACCTAACATGGCCTAGAGCCAGAACAAGGCATCTGCTGATTACAGCTGTGCTCTCATCCCAATTCTGCTACTGAGCAAACCGCTAACTACAGTAATAAGCAGTAATTTTTGACCATTTACTTATTACTAGTAAGAAGTACTTACTGGTTTTTTTTCTGCCACTAACTTCTTAGCAGCTTCAGGTTCTCACTTCAGTAGCAAAAGTATTTCCTATCAACTCTGCCAAACACTTTACAAAGCTGTAAAACCAAGCCTACAGATTTTTGAGACAATACCTGCACTGTGGAGATGCCTCACATCCAACCCTCACCTGTAAGTCAGAGCTGTCAGTCATCTTTGAAGGTGTGGCCTATTTATCTTCCTTTTTAACTGTTCCTTTCCAATGCATGACTTTCCTGCAACTCAAACTTTTTCCCAGCACCTCTTCCCTGTTTGCCTCTCTTGGACGTGAACACTCAACCCTACTTTCTGTTCTCACATTTTAAAACACCCAACCAGCTACAAAAATCAAACCTACTCTTTATGTCAGGAGGTTTGAAACCCATCAGCAAGGGGCTCTCTTTAAAACTGCAAATTACCAACAGTTGTCAAACCACACATCACAGTGGGCCTTAATTTAACAATTACACTGAAAGGTGATTTCCAGCTACCAAAGCTGCAGCTTTGGCTGGATGTTACAAGAAGAGCATCTGCAAAAACTTTATCCCATCATGGCAGAAATTCCCTGCTCATCTGTTTATTGGTTCCTGCATGACACAAACCTTACTGATGTTTCAAACCAGCCATCCTTTCCCAGCAACACAAGCAAACCAAGCCAGCCTTGCTGGAGCTATCAACCACCACGAGGTTCCTTGGATGCCCATCCAAAGGAACACTAAATCCTCTGCTGGCTCCTCTTCCAGAGGTCAGAGGGCTCCAGACCCCTCCGAGGCCTCACTGCCCAGGAGAACATAGCAGTTGCTGCGATGTCAACATGCTGTGAGGAAGCAGGTTCTTTCCAATAACTTGGATGCACTCAAGGAGGAACCTGCCAGGAACAACCTGAATTTGTCTAAAAACAGACAGGGTGGAGGCAATGCTGCTACACAAGGCCAAAACCAGACAGAATCACAGGATCAGTGAAGTTGGGAAAGACCGGACCATGGCACTGAGTGCTATATCCAGTCTTTCATTAAACATCTCCATGGATAGTGACTCCACTACCTCCCTGGGCAACCCATTCCAATCTCTAATCACCCCTTCTGTGAAGAAATTCTTCCCAATGTCCAAGCTAAACCTCCCCTGGTGCAGCTTAAGCCTATGTCTTCTCATTCTGTCACTTCCTACCTGGGAAAAGAGCCCGACTCCCACCTGGCTACACCTCCTTTCCGGTGGTTGTAGAGAGTGAGAAGGTCCCACCTCAGCTTCCTTTTCTCCCGGCTGAGCCTCCCCAGCTGCTCCTCATCAGGCTTGTGTTCCAGACCCTTCACCAGCTCCGTTGCCCTTCTGAACTTACTCCAGCACCTAACTGTCCTTCCTGAATGGAGGGGCCCAGAACTGGACACAGGACTGGGGGTGTGGCCTCACCAGTGCCCAGCACAGAGGGCCAGTCACTTCCCCGGTCCTGCTGGCCACGCTATTCCCGATACACAGAGACACAAAAGAGAGAAAACCCCAAAGCCAGAACCCCCGGAGGGCAGCGGCCGTCCCGGCACCTCCCGCCCCTCGGAGAGCCCCGGGGGGCCGCCGGCTGCTCCCTCCTCCCGCCGCTATCCCGCACAGCCCAGGCTTCCCGCCGGCATGGCGGCGCCCCAGTCCGCCTCCCCCC